>NW_015150884.1:301844-389502 GCF_000732505.1 Cyprinodon variegatus
AAATGCTTTTGGAGCTTCAAGTCTGAATCCAGCACTAGACCTTGATTTCGGGCCTGATCAGTAACTAGCTGAAGTGACTGAAGCTGCGTGCTAACTTTAGAGCAAAGCATCCATGTTTTAATCACTCAATATTATTTAGAGCTTCTGGCTGATATTTATCATATGTTATTTACTTAAGAGGACTGGTGGAACACATAGATGTGTCTGATACATTTTCTTAATGAGAAAGATATGGTAAATTGGCTATATCATGGTCATAGTCACAGTGAGAAAAAAGGCCACTATGGTTATAACCTAGAAAAAAAAAACAGTGCTACTAGTTTCTGTTATGTCATATATGCATATAAAATTGTTAATTATTTTTATTGTATTGTAGGCATGCAATATTTTTGCCAGCAGGGGGCAGAAAAAATAAAGACAAAAGGAAAACTACTGTAACAATACTCACAATAATTAAAACAGTTTTATTAAGTTGATAACCTGCCAACCTGATCATGAGCATTTCCAAAATGTATATTTATTTAGGGAGGAAAACTTTTAAGCTTTTATTATTTTTCTGGTTATCATAATAACAGTTGTTTCCTCATGATGATGATGATGAGCTCTTAGCTGTATGGAAAATGTTTATTATAAGCATTTCTTGGTTGCATCTATTTTTAAATGGGTATTTATCTCATTCTTCAACACCATTCCTCATGTTTAATTTTGATTTAAAGAAATAACATTTTACTTGTGTGATTAATACGATGTTGGCCTCATAGAACAATAATATCAAAGTGACAAGGTATCAGGAAAGAGGCCTCTTCTGCGTTAAAGGTGGAAGAAGGTGTGTCTACCAGCCGATTCACCGAACAACTGGACTATCAACATGCAGAAGTCATTAGGAGTATTCACACTGTTTATTTTTGCAACCCCATTAGTAACAGCTGCAGATTTTTTTCTTAACCTACTGGAGCCCAATTAACTGTTGCCTTCCTAATTGTCTACATTCATGTCCTCAAACTCATTAAATCCTGGCAGGTGAAACTGGTTATCATGTCGTCACAGCTGTGTGACTGAAGCAAAACAAAAACTGTATGCTCCACCTGTTTCTTGCTCTGTCATCTCATTGTTGGCTGTCTCCTAGGATACGCCATGGGATGGGGACCCATCACTTGGTTGCTGATGTCAGAGGTTCTGCCACTGGTGGCGAGGGGCGTGGCATCAGGCCTATGTGTCACCGTAAGCTGGGTGACGGCCTTCGCCCTGACACAAGCCTTCACCCACTTGGTGGACGCCTACGGCCTCTACGTGCCCTACCTGATCTTCACTGTGGTGTGCGTCTTCGAGACTCGCAAACGCTCGCTGGAGGAAATAGAGAACTACTTCAGGACAGGACGCACATTCACCATCAAGGAAAATCATCCTAGTGTTGTTTCCAGTTGAAAACAAGAATTCTTACTCTAAAAGTTTTTTCCTTTTATTTTCTAATTTCCTTTTTTACTACAAAACTACAAACCTTATGGCATCCTGTTGGGATTCCATGTAATAGACTAAACAAAGTGGTCCATCATATTGAAACTGGAGGCAATGCTCTTAGACTCTTCTATTAACTCTTACTGTTTTAAGGCTCTATAGAATCCCCTTTCCTTGCCTTAACATCTGCATGGGTTTTGTAATGTCTGCTAGCCTTCTCCATCTTTGCACTTTATTTTGTAAAATAGCTCAAGTTTTCTAAGATTGGAAGCCCGTTTCTGGAAACCGCAGCGTTGAAGTTCTATAGTTTGTGTCAAACACATTATTTGTATGACTTCTTTTTTATTCTTCCATTAAGGTCAGATTTGTAGTTTGTACATAATGTGTACACAATGGGAAATAGTTCATGTAGTATAAATAGCTCTTGAACCTGGTATACTTGGTAGAGAAGGATCAAGCAGACAAAACTATGATGCTTTAGATTAGAGTTTATAGTATTTCCTTTCTTTCATCCATGGTGAAACCATACGTTTATAAAATAGCAGTATAATAGCTGCAAAGATTCAGGTCAGACAGAACAAAACATGGCCTCAGTAGTTAAAAAAAAGGGAAATACAGCCTTAGTATGGAAAAGTTTAAAGCTACACTCATGAAAAAAATACTGACTTCTTTTTATCGTTTTTGCATCATATGCTAAAATGTCTTTGATAAGATAAGATAAGATAAGATAAGATAAGATAAGATAAGATAGACTTTATTGATCTCACATTGGAGAAATGCACTTGTCACATTGGCTCAATAGTGCCAGAAGAAGGTGCCAAAAAGAGGAAGAGGTGCATGGGGTATATATAGTGCGTCCACATATATACGGTGGATCAAGAAAATGGTACCAGGTAAAGAACAACTGTGAGATAGTGAGATAAATATAACAGCTGAAGTCTCTTATTTGACAGGATTATTGCACAGGTCATTGCACAGGGTATTACATTTTAATTGCACATTAGTTATTGCAGTTAGGGTGCCAAATGGCTGATGGCCACAGAGATGAAAGACCTGCGGTAGCGCTCCTTTTCACAAACAGGGTGTAAAAGTCTTTCGCTAAAGGAACTGCTCAGCTTCTCTACAGACTGGTGCGGAGGGTGGAAGGTGTTGTCCATGATGGATGTAAGCTTGGACAGCAGCCTCCCCTCAGCCACTTCCTCCTCTGAGTCCAGAATGCAGCCTAGGACACAAGCGGCATTTCTCACCAGTTTGTTCATTCTCTTTCTGTCCCGCTTTGTGCTGCCAGGGGCCCAGCAGACAACAGGGTAGAGGAGGGCTGATGCCTCCAGAGAGTCATAGAAGGTTTTAAGCAGGGGCCTGCCCACTCTAAAGGACCTCAGCCTTTGTGTGCTTTTACTGTTAAATATTATAATAACATTTCATTATGTACTCTTCGTCATGGTCTTCTCCTAAAATGTGATGGTTTTTTTGTTGTACTAAAGGATTTATTGTTAGTTTTAGTTACCGGACACATAAAAACAAAAATAAATAATCTGGAAACATTCACTTTAAAAAAGAAGCTCATACCAACCAGATTAGCTTGGTTAGAGTGTCACAAGCGAGACTGACTTAATGATAGTGATGTCCTTTTAACTTTTTTTTTTATAGAAATCACATTGACTGTTTCCTTTTTACATTTTGGCAACTAAAGGGATCTATCTATGTGGAGATCTTGTATATTTGTTTAAAAAGTAGTGTAAATAAAATCACGTACTTATTCTCTTTCCAAACCCAAAGGCATTTGTCCTGTTAGACAGGAGACATTGTTGCAATTTTTTAAGGCTTTTGGGCTTGTGTGTTATGTTAGAAAGTCCATTATGCCTTAAGCTTTTTATTTTTTTTTTCTTTGCCTACAGTAACTGGTTCTTGCATTTTTCTTTGATCTACGTTACTTAACCCTTGTGTTAGCATCGGACCAATTTAGGTTAAATCGGCTACAACAGTAATTTAGTATTAGTCTTTGCCCATTTGAACTGCAAATAAACAAATCTACTTATATTAAATGAAAAAGCATGATGTTTATTATGATCCTATTATCCTTGATGAAATCTCAAACCTAAGAGGAAGGGTGAAAGTTAAATAAACCTCTGTAGACTTCTAGATAAACAAAAGGTGGGGAAGAATGGCGGACACAAAAACAGATGCCAAAAGAAGCTGATAGAAGATAGACACAGAAGTATTACTACTGGCACTTCCTTTCTCGCAGTAGCTTTATACCTCCTGAGTCACAGACTATTTTTGTCCCTCTGACCACACCTACATTCATCTCTCTCCGCTCCTCCTAGTAAGCGCTTCAATTGGTTTGTACGGGTACATGCCAAAAACATGATTAACATTTGCTGTTCCCAAAAACGCAAAGTAAAGTGAGACAAGCAGTGGAATAAAAATTTAAACTATTTATCTTATCATCAGCGAACTAACAGCTCTGCTAATCAGTCTGCATTTAGCTCCTATTGAATATAAGGAAACTATCAATATAAGCAGCTCACCTTTGAGAAAGATGAGTCCCATTCCCAGTTCAGCAAAGAAGAAGACCGAGTTCCTCATCGGTCTGATGTTATGCAGATGATACTCTGGTACACTTTATGTTTGATGTTTTGTGCCTTTAGACCTGAACACTGATTACCTGGAATCAGGAATGGTTACAGATCCTAAAAATACACATTTTACCTCACTTTGCATTACAGTATAGATGAGGTATGTAGAATACAGATGAACATCAAAAGGACTTTTAGTGGAATTTTCATCACCAGTGTTTGGTATGAAGTAAAAAATATTTAGAAATGAAAATATGGTATTTTGATACAATATGTCTACATTTAAATTTTTTTGTTTTTTTTTTTACATTTTGTCAGTTTAAAAACAGGATTTTCAGTGATGAACAAAAGCAAAGCTGAGAGTAAGATATAAGGAAACAGTACTGGCTTTTTTAACTGTTTGTAAAACTGAGACTGAACAGGTTGTTTGAACATTTTGATGTAGGTCCTGTCCCCTAAATAAAATCTGATTAAACTAATGGCAGAGGTTGCCTAATCTAAACAGGGTTCGCCTGTTTGCAATTCAATCTCAGCATCATGAAGACCAAGCAGCACAGCAGAAGGGTCAATACGGAAGATATGGATACACTAACAGCAGAATAATGTTATAATACAATGTTCCAGCATTTAAAGATCACTTTGAGTACTGAGTGTTTGTCCCTCTGACAAACGCTTGGCCTCACAGTAACTGTTGCATTGATGAGCCACAAGTCAGCACTTTAGGTTAATGGCGTCCCTTACTTCCAGTATCCCCAATCAGGTTTAGGGGTTAGAGCAACAGGCAGTGTTAACCCTTACAGCCACGGCTAAGGGTTATAAACTATCAGACTGTTAATGGCTCCAACATCCCCCAGATTCTGGGAAACGCTCTTCTGGAGGTGGGACTTAAATAGACCATTGATTCCATCTAAGTACCGGTCCCTCATAGAGGTCAACAAGAGGCAGCAAAAGAGCTGAGACTGCGGCCTTCCAGAACAATGCCTAACCCTAATTTATGTCAAAGAATAGTCATGCAGGTAAATAGGTCTATCAATGGCCTTATCTATGTCGGAATAGGAACCTGGCTTTAGAACTCACTGACCTTGTCTCCTCATATATTTTCTTTTGTTAGAGCTCTTTAATCCCACCCAAGGAAATTTTTATTTATCCCAAGGAAATTTCGAAATTACAAGTAATCAATGGAATATTTCCTTCCTACTCTGCAGCATCACTGAATATAATATAATATAACAAGAGTATTTTCTGCATTTCAAGAATGGTGACATTTGAAGTAACCTTGGTTTGCAGAGGCCTTTATTTCTTACAAACATAAATGTTTTTATTTGAGGTTTTTAATGCTGTGAGAGAGTTTGATCCTATTTGGAACCAAAACTCAGGCTAAATCTTAATGAATAAAATGTAAATAAACACATGAAACAATGAAAATAGTCCTTCTTCTGCTTAGAAGAGCCAAATAATAATGACATCTTTTTACTGGAAGAGAATCCCTGCTATTTTAATTACTGCCATTAACTGCAGCAGTCAATGGTTTACACAAACTACAGCTTGTTTGGAAATTGAAACTGGGACGTACGAGTGAATTGAAGATTTTATTGATAACCTACCAGTATCTTGTGAACTGAATGTCAAACCTCATGGTTGGCTTGTCGTGGAATGCTGTCCATCTGGCTCATCGAAACAAGCCACAACCACCCCACCCTTCTTACAGCACAAAGCGTCAACACCCAACACCACCTTTTTTTTACTGTAGATGCTGCCAAAAGTGATTCGAACAGGTAGAAAACTCTAAAAATTCACAGAATACTACATTCGGTATAATTCAAACAGCTTAGAGTGCTTTACTAAATAAAACTCTGTTAACTTTTTCGTAATTTTTCATGGTTCATCCACTGACTTCTAAATATTTAATGGGATTTTCTGTGATAAATCGCTAGATCCATCTCTGCAAAATAAAAGAACAACACATGGTTTTATAATTGTTTACAAATAAAATCTAAAAAGCGTCCTCACTGGTCACAGTAGGTACAGGTAGAGGCTGTTTAACAATTGTCTCTGGTTTTATGTGGCTTTAGAGAAGAAGAAGCCCAGACAGAAATTGAACGCAACGCTTTGTGGATTAATATACAGGAAATCTGTTTAATAACACTGTCAGTTATTACTTACTTAGTTCATGATATTTTGTTGTTGTGTTTTTAGCACACAAGCTGAAGACGGTGGTTAAATGATGATTACTACAACTATGAAATAAAAAGGATTTAGAGGCATGGATACATTATGCTGGTGTGAATTTACATGTGGGCTTCTTGTTAAAAGGAAATCAAATAAAATATTTAAAATATGCTTTTCCTCACTACCCTTGTAGATTAATCTAGTCCTTTTAACCAACTAAACAATGATGAGAAGGCGGCATGGATCAGACTTTCAGACATTGTTTTTGTTTTAGTTGCTTTGTTATTGTTTAGAGTGACCACTTCCTAGAATTAGGCAACGTTTTAGGGATAAAATGGCTGCATTTTAACCTTGCGCAGAATGCACTCAATGTGTTTGGGTTAGCCACAGCCAAGAAACTGGCTCCAGGCAATCACGCAACAAGTCTGACCATTTTAAATTCAAAGGAGAGGTAGTTTGGGTACAAAAATGTAAAATTACCCAGTTTTATCATAGCAGATATTGACTAGCCTGCTTCCAAGTTAACAGTCATATGTGGGTTTTCAAAATAAATTGATGCAGGATCAAGTTGGACTGTTTTTTTTCTGTTTTTTTGTTTTTGGTTCTTTGATGCCAGAAGTAATGAAAGTGCCCAAGTTAAAGCTAAATAGGATAAATTTTCACCTAAATGGAAACGTGAGAGGGAAGCGAAAAGCACTTCCATAAAGACATCAGTTTAGGTCTAAATGCGGCTAAAAAGTTGTCTGAATCATTCATGTGGGCCAATATATTTGTTTCTGCTATATTTAGAGCGAAGATTTTGAAAATCAGATCCGGTCTCCCAAAACACACCTGTAAGGTGGAGATGTGGAGACGCTCAGTCCGAGGACAGCGGAGATAATAACCTAGAATCCAGTGACCAACAGATGAAAAATGTTGCTGAGCTGGACTGGTCCTTTCAGCTTCCAAGATGAACACAAATATCTTATGAGTATCATGTCAGCTAACACTACAACGTTTACTTTCTACCTCTCATGTACAAAGTACATTAAAATCTTTTTTTTTATTATTCCACATTTTAGTTTCTCTGTTGAGCATCTTGTTCAATTGTGACAAGTTGGTTTAAGGTGTAAGTTACCAGTGACAGTGAAACTTAAGACTTCATGAATCCAGGTACAATCATTTATCCTTCACAAGATGCTGTCACTACTCACTTTTAAGTAGAACCTACAACACAATGTTCCCTTCCCCTTTCTAACTTTGTAACATCCTAAGCAGCGCCAATATGACCCATTGACCCACCTTTGATCCAACAAGGGACCATATCACACAATATGGTCACAGAACCAAAATCGTCCACAAAGGGGCAAGTCGTCTCCTCTGGCGTCAGGGTGTGATGAAGAAAGGATTAAGTATTTGAAACACAGCATATATTTACCATTGCCAGCTGTCCAAATGCACATTTTACTCAAAGTGCAACATGATGCGTTATAAACAGTCATACATAAAAGAAAAGATTTCGGTTGTTGTCATACTGTAAAACAGAACCTTCCAAAAATATTATAACCCCAGAATTGTGTTTACATTTTTAAACTTTTATATATTTTACCGGCTGGAGCTTTTTCAGATATGATGTAATTCCCAGTTAGATTCAGATAATTGTTTTCAGCATCCTAACTCAACATTATCTGTTGATTCCACATCCTTATGTGTGGATCTGCATCCCTCTTTTTTCTTCTTTGCTTCCAACAATCTTTAATATCTATTTAGGCATCTACTGAGGTTATGCCACCCAACCACCTGAATGTTTTATTGAGATGCAAAATATGAGTTTGTTAGGCTTGGAACAAGCAGTATTACATTTGCTATGTATCTTTGAGCTCTACTGTTTAGTGTTAGTTTCAGCTTGGTTGTATGGTTTAGTTTTGGGGTTTCAGAGTAAAGAGGCTTCTATACATCATTTTAGAGAAATATTAATAAATAATGTAATGCATCACCCTCCTCGGATGGATTACATGAGAATATCTAATCCCATTAACAAAAATTAGCAGAGATAATTGGATCCTGATTAGATTCAACACATATCTGTGTGCCATTTGATTCAATTTAACAGTTGATTTTTACTGGTACATGACCAAACCAGGAGCTTCTGCAAAGGCTGTGGAATGAGATAATGAGTAAATGTGTTTTGTAATTATAGAAAACAATGCCAAGAGGCAAAAGGCAGGTTATAAACAGAAGGGCCCTGGGGTCAGAGCCCAGAGGCACACCTGATCTAATGGAGCAGGGGTTGGGTTTAGAGGACTGGAGTAGGATGATCAGCTATGATTCAAAACATTTAAGCAGGGCGTGTCACAAACAGTTTCACAATATATTCAACTTCAATCATCATAGCAATGTACAATGGTCCAATGTACAGTAGTAACGTTTCAAAGAAAATTTGGGATGTTGCAAAACCCTAAAATACCAAGTAAATCGGCTGAAACCAGACATCCTTCAACGTACCTACAAGACAAAGCAGTGGATCTGGACTACCACCACCGATCGGACTGCACAGCTGTTGGGAACCAGGAAGACTGAAAACAGGCTGCTGTGGAGTCATTGCACTGATTTATCATAGAGATGATATCTTCATCAGTATCTTCCAAATGAGAAAAAAATGTCTTTTACTGCATATTTTGGATTATCCCGGGAAGCTGAAAAAAAAAATGATTGTGTTTTAATCAAAGTCATACTATTTACCAACCTCTAATGCTAGTTTTGATTAAAACTTAAATCCCCTGGCATGGCTGTGATGCAGGGATATAGAAAGTGACCCCCAGTCCCCAGAGATGGGTATCCAGAGTTTTAGTCCTGACCCCTTTCTACTTATTTCCTATTAAAGATATTGTGGAGGATTTTCATGATTTTTTCAAATGACTCGCCCTCTCGACTTTAAAAAAAAAAAAACAAAAAAAAAACATGCACAACCCTGTAATTGTTTGAACCCTGTGTCCACTCCCAAGAGGGAACACCTATTAATGGGCTGGTTAACCGCCCTGCAGCAGTGTGTCGCAGTGAGATATTTTTGATTTATGTCCAATGTTGAAGCGTGGTCTGCGCTATGTTATTCCACGCCACAACGCAAGAGGGACAATCACGAACTAGCTGTAGGTGTAGATACAGCCAAGGAGGCGAGGAAGTGGGGGCAAGTTTGTGCGACAATGGAGGGACATGAGGGCGAAAAAGAGTGGGGATCCAGGTGAAAAAAAGCTCCCAGCTTTCTCGCGCACCTCGCTCTTCTAGCTGGTCCATCTTCACGAGTAGTTTTCCGCAATGGCGGTCATACTGTTTAAAGGTTGCTGTTCTCATAGCTCACACAAACTTACTGCGTCCAAACGTACGCCCTCACCCCTAAATCCCTTAATCACTAAATGGAGTTGGGAATATATAGTGCACTTTATACCAAACTCAGTTAACTGACGGTTCGGACAGATGATCACTGCTTTTTGCTCCGTTGGTCACATACTGTAACTCCTCCTCCACCGCATGGTGCCTGCGCCATCTTTGTTATTAGTCACCACTGTCCGGTAGCGACAGCCTTTGGCGACAGCGGGCTGCTGTGACAGCAAATCCTATAATGCTATGCAAGGAGAGCTCTCCACGCAAAGCATTATGGGATATATCTACCTCTTCTGAGACCTCTCTTTTCCTATCATAGTCTTCGTTGACACTTTTTCTCTTACAACCCCCGGCCATTTTTAAAGAACCGCGGTGAGAAAGGTGAGCTTCAATGACCGTCTGAAATCGTAGCTCACCACAGATATACGTCTGAAAGTGCGCATGTGCAAACAAAGATAGCTAACCTGGGACAAGCACATAGGACGACCTTACGTAAACATATCACCACAATTATTGACAATTAGGAGGAACACTTATTTAGATGATCGACCCGGAGTTAAAAGATCATCTTCTATACCTTTAAGACCCTTTATAAATAAAAGCCACTCTTAACAAAACGAAAAACAATGCCAACCACATTTGCTTCTGGTTAGGGCTGAACCGGTTCTGTTTACCTTTATTTCAATGTGAAATCATAATAAATTTGGTCGAACTTATGAGAATGAATGAAATCAAACTTTCTTTTTGAACATTTTTAAAAAGGGTTTGTCTTTGGTCATAAAAATTCTCCGAATTCCTGGGAGTAAAATCATGCAAATGTGTGTCACTTGGTTCCTCTATGGCCTTAGGCTGAAATACCAAGTAAGAAACAATGCATCAGCATCTCTGGTCTGTGTAACTGAGCTGTTTGCTTTATCATGCAGCACCATCGGACAGAGACGGGTTAATCCACATAAAGAAAGTGACAAATATATACACTCCCTCGGTAATCTCTTGGAAACAACCAGCAGGTTATATGAAGAAGAAGAAAAAAAAAGACCAGTACAGGCTGTTCCATCAAAACTACTGGGTGAGTCACTCCTGCTTCTTGTTCATTGTTATGGCGAAGGCGGGGCAGTGGGCAGGTTGAAGGTGAGGCTCATAGAGGTAGAGGAGAGACAGGCTGTCAGCTTCAGTCACTCAGAAGTCACCAGGAGGAGCTCACACACACACACACCTATCTGCATACTCACTGCAACACACTACCAAGGTAAGACCAAAAGAATATTTACACTTTTTTATTCAATCGATTCATTATTTTATTGTTCATTTAATTTTCATACAGAGCAGAAGGAAAAGGGATCTGATTTATGACTGAATAAGTTTGGATTTCATGATAAAAGAGATAAATTACATTCAGATTTTGGATTATTTTAATTCTCAGATTAAAATCACTCCAACTAAAATTGTTGCTCTTGTATTCAGATATTCAATTCTATCTGTTGTAATCTTTGTATTTTACACAACCTATAAACATAAGATGGAGAAAGAATAAAACCAGCAAATTAAAAACGTTTACTTTCAGAACAACCAAACAAAATAAAATAAAGTTTGATTAAGTTTAATATCTAAGAATTGTTCCTTCCAAGTGCAAAAATAACGTATTGTCTTTCAGTTTGTATTTGCTATTTTGTTTGAATTTGTAATAAATTCGACCCAACAAAAACATCAGCTTCTGATAACTCTCCGAAAGCGGAGTGCAAAAACAGGTTAGGATTTTAACCCTTTTTACATTAAAGTAACTTTAATCATTTAGTTGTTTCTAGTCTGAATTATGTTCACTAAAACCAGCTGATTGGATAGATTCTAGCATCGCTTTTGATGTCATCAAAAAAAGGCACAATTATGAGTTTTTGTTTTCAGGTTTGAAGTGAAAACTTTGTGTTCCCGAACTAAATCCCCAGTTATGTTTTTCTTAATACCCTAATTAACAATTTTAAAATGAATCTCTATCATTTAGTTACTATTAAATGTTCCAGTTTGCTGTGTTGTTCAATTTAGAACTGTTTAAGAGCCACATTTTTAAGCTTTAAGAAAAGAAAAATGGAGGGCATCAAAGAGAGGTCATATATTGTTTTCTGTGGGCTTATTTTTTTTTCTCTAAATCCAAACTTTAATAATACAGACAACTGTAGGACTAAAGGGTGAACTGGGGAACTTATTGTTCCTGCTTGTCTCCACCTTGATCAGCTGATTCAAATCCATTTACAGGCATTGTCACATTCAGGTTGGACCGGCACAGGTGCCACATAGTGCACAGTAAGAAGCCACACCTGTGATTCTGATACAGTTCATGGGATTAGCATGAGAAACAAGACAATTTAGAATAAAAAAATATTAAGTTTGGACTATATTTCCTGCCCAAACTTCACATCATGATAAAAGATAAAACCTGCACAGTCAGAATCAGTTTTTTTGTTCTTGACCGTTTTGGAACCAACTTAGGGAATCAAAGACTGCAGCTGGACCGGTAGCCCTGTAAACTTATCAGAGGATGTATTGATTTACCCTTTAAACGTCTTTGATGGTGGCTTAAAAGCATCTTTTTTTGAGAACCACACCTAATTCTTATCTCCATGACACTGCAAAGTTTCCCATGTATTGACAGGTGGTATTCAAGAGGAAAAAAACCTCTGAGACTTAGAGAAATATCTCTAACAGGATCAACTGTTTTACTTGAAAAACCTGAAACCAGTGCCAGCTGTTTGAAAGCCACTGGAACGGAGCCAGGGAGTGACACGAAGCCAGTTATCTAAGATCTGACCTCATACCAATGCAACACATACAGGTGTTTTGATAAAAAAAAGAAAGATGGAACAGTGAGGTTGCAACGTTGAGGTTTTTTAAAAAAAAAATACATGTAAATGACCAAAAGGACCGATTACTGACAACGTCTGGGTCTGAGTGACACACCCTGACTTAGTCTGTGATACAGAAAGAAGCATGCAGCTCTGTAGCATTCCTCTGCTGGATAAAGGTGCATTCAGGCCCTCTGTGTGAGACAATGAGAGCTTTTGCTAACCAATACTCAAGACACACATTATGCTAAATGAAAATGACATCTCTTTTTGATTTTTTGTTTTTGTTTTTAGTTCATATTGTACAATATTTGATAACATCCTAATTGCTGGAGTGAATGTTTAACATTCAGAGATATCTGAACTGAGACCATATATGCCATAGGGTGTGTTGTTGGGGGAGGCATTCCATCCATATAATAAGCCTTCTATTACTTAACACAAGTTCCTCAGTTTGTCACTTCTTTTACAGATCATTATTACTCACCAAAAATAAACAGTACAGCATGTATACATTTTTGAGCTCAGATTGCAAATTACAACTTTGAGGTATTTTAAAACATACTTTAAAACATATGACATGTTTTTGTCCTGCACACGTTCAGCATGGATTAGAGTTAAAAGACCAAACTGACAAAGACAAAAAAAAATACTTTCTTGTAGTAACTAACATAAAAAAACACAAAGCATGCTCTTATTCTTTACTTACGTACAAAAAAAAGCAACTGAATACAGATTTTATTTCCATTCCAACTTTCATAGAAACTCTGATAGTCATGGGATGTTTTTCAGAGCTTTTCATTGCAATCCAGGCAAAAATATACAGAATCAGGTTTCCTCAATATTATATTTAAACCCTTTGCAGTTGAAGAAGCTTTTAATAAGGTCTTCAAATGCATTTAGTCAATTAATATAGGTGTAAAAATGTGTATGATTAATAAAAACTTGCCACTAGACCCTATGGAGATTACTGTTTATTTATTTATATTTAATTTCCTCAGCTGAATTAATAAGTCTTCATAAAATAAAAGGATTATGCATTTTGAGGGTTACAGATAGATGAAGCGGGAGCCTAGCGGGGCCCTCAAGATTTTAAATATCTAACATCTAAGTGGTTAAAACTGTAGATGATCGCTGAACCAAATAACATTTTCCACATATTTCAGAACAAGTGTTTAAAAGAAGACATTAGAATTGCTTCTAACATTTACATGGGAAGCTGTTTGTTCAGACTGAAAGGAGTTTCAGTCGGTGGCCGCACCTGAAATATGTCGCCACAGACACACCCAGGCGTTTCCTGGGGATGCTGACACAAAACATCCACACAATGTAGAGTTTATACCAGACGACTGATCCATCACTCTTACCATGTCAGTTATGGAAGATACCGGTTTGTTTTATTTTTTTAACTGAGAGCAGAAAAAAGGAAGGGTTTGGCTCCCTCTTGTGGCAGACAGTGGTACCCTACCTCACAACATTGAACAGAACAATTTTAGATGTGTTGTCTTGTTATGTTAGATGTGTTTTGTACTAATTTCCTGTATTCTATTTCTGTGCAGAAATATGAGCGCAAGTGGAAAACAAGACCCACCTCCCTACCTCATACCAGGTATGACAGAACACACATCCTTTCGAAGACTGCAAGCCCACATAGACACTTTTCAATATTTTAGCAAAATGTCTGAATTTACAAAGACCAACACAAAGAACATCATAATTGGGACGTGAGAGGAAAATCATAGCATTGCTCCTTTTACTCAAATACCCCTAAATAAACTTTACAGTATAACCCAGCTGTTTATGAAGCCTTCAAAGCTTGATAGAGAATATTAAGTGAACAAACTGTAATTTAAAGGCCAATGAGCTGCAGAGATCCACAGCTTAGTTTGGAGAAACTATTGGCATGCAAAACCCCAGTTGTACTCTCCACAAATCAGCCTTTTAAGGCAAAAGGATGTGTTGATGAAACAGATAAAACATGTGGAAGAAGGGGAACTTAGCTTTTATTGGGCTGCAGGCCCTGCAACCTGTTGCTCCGGAGCCAAAAGGGGCCCATTGGACCCCTTACAATGGCTCTTAATAGTTTTTTTTTAAAATAATTATGCAACTAACTAGTGGTTTTGAAGTATCAGTCTAAGAAGATGAATAAATATGTTCTTTATTTCTTGTCTTTAGTTCAGACACCAGGTGTTTTTAGTTTACATTAACTTTTATCCTATAAAAGAAAATCCCTGCTTCCTCTTTATTGAACTTTTATGTTTTGTCCTTATTTGAACCCTGTAAAGCCCAAACAGTTCAAATAATTGTGAGACAATTCTCATTTATTTTAAAACAAAGTTGTAATTGGACATTAACCAATAATAAAAAGATAAATCAGTTTTGAATAATTTGAATTAGATGTTATTTGTATCGGTTGTGATACATTAGGGATTTCTGTGCGATTAATGATGGATTTCTATTGGACACTCGATGTGTCCGTTCATATAAATCAGGATTTTCAAGAACATCGATATCATAATGATGTAGAGATCTCAAAAAGTAAAAAATAATACAACTGGTATTAAAGGGTAGTACAATAAAATAAAACTGTTCACAATGACAACAGATTTTTTTTATAGCAGATATATAGCAGAAATAATTAGCTGTTTTTTTATTTCAAAAGTCTTGTAATATTTGCAGCTTTAAAGAACTTTTATTTAGATGAACTTTAAAACCAACTTTGAAAATTGTTCTTTACAATCAGACACATCATTCCCGTGATGCAACAGCATCATACTGTAGGGATGCTTTTTTTCCAATTAACATGATCATCAACACCATCTTCTTGTTTTTTAATCCCCTTCTTTTTTTTCTTCTTTGTTTGTTTGATTCAGTTGAAGGTCAGGGATCTGGTGTGAAGGTTTACCATGTGCACACCCCGTTCACCCCCCCAGATCATGAGCAGGCCGCCTCCGCCGCCTCTGTCACACCAGGTAATTTTGCACATCATGAAACACCTTTTTTTTTAACATAGAAATGATTATTTTATTATTTTTTGTATTAGAAAACTTCATCAGAGTCATTCTCTAACCTTTCCATTCCTCTTCTCCTCATGTCTCTTTAGTTTACACCTGTGGAGGGGGAGGCAATGGGGAAAACAAAAATAAGTTTGTGAGTTACGAATCGGGTCTGGGTCGTACAGCAGGCATGACGACCTGCTCGAGCTGCCAACAGCAGGTCATGACCGACGTCACCTACAAGGCAGGGACGTACGCCTGGCTCATGTGTATACTCTTCATCTGCTGCGGGTGAGTGCTTGATGGCATGTCTGCATTAGAACAAAAACTACTAATAATGTACAATAATTAGTTATCAAACACAGTAACTGTCATGACTTTGCTTTCAAAGTTACATCATTTCATTTAATATCCTAAAATATTCTTGAGGAGGAGTCTTTTTTCATTTAAAATATCTTTCAATATCATATGTCATTTTTTTCTTTCTATTTAATTCAGTTGTATTTATCATAGTTAATATTCAAGTAAATATTTTAACTAATTAAACACATCAAATATCTATTTCTCTATAAGCAGTGTATTAATACTTTCATCTATAACAAAAGTGAAAAGAGTATTTCTCATTAAGTAAAGTTTAAAATATATTGATTTTATAATTTAGGTTTATGATTGATATTTATTCATTTGAAAATAAAATGAATACGAAATCCTTATATATTAAATCGAATAATATACCAAACAAATTATTTTATTTGTATTCAAATGACCAAAGTTTTCCTAAACCAATGCGATCAACCATTATAATGACGATATATTACAGATTTCTTACTAAACATCCGATATCAGGCCGGTCACCATGACAACTGAGGGACATTCGCCCCCCGTTTCCTTAATTATAGCAATTAAAAATGCAAGATGAAGCTTCTGACAAAGAGGAAATTATTAGTTTAACAGCCACCAGGAGATGCTGAGATAAAAGATGCTACATCTTTTGTTCATCTCAGTTTATGACCACAAGGAAAAAGGCTGCAGCATCATGCTTAGTAGATTTTTTGATTTTTTTGCATACATATGCAATATGTATGAAACTTGAAAGAAACCTAAAAGAAAAACTGGTAATGGCTGAAAAAAGGACAGCAACCAGTAGGACGGCAAAGTTAAAGATAAAATCTAAATTTAGTTTAATAATCATTGACTTGATGCTCTCATTTACTAAATCCATACCCTTTAAACTTGAGCTTTGAAGAATGAGCAAAAACTACTTTATTCTCTATTGTAGCTTTTCAACAGCCAGGATGAATGAATCTCACATATGGTCGCATTAAACACAGCCGTTATTTAATTTTGAATTTTGTGGGGTTTTTGCAGGTTGTTCCTATGCTGCTGCTTGATTCCATTCTTCATGGACAGCTTCAAGGATGCTTACCACTCGTGCCCCCGCTGTAGCAGAGTCCTGCACATTGAAAAGAAGCAGTGCTGTAAATGATAAACCACCAGGAGAGATGGACCCATAGAAATAAAAAAGCACCATCCTGTCAGCTTTGTCTGCCTCTGGATCTCCTGAGAACCGCAGAGCAGCAAATCAAGTATTCTCTTTGGACACAGACTCCCTTATTTCTATGGATGAACCACTGGTTGTTGATCAGACAATAAACAACTTCTGCTCAGCTTTAGAATATTAACAGGCATACTGGGACTATTGCAAGACATTTAAACAGTAAATAGAAAGAAAACATCAACCTCTGGAAGGTAAATCACTCCCCACATTTAGAGATCTGTTCTATTTTTTACAAACCTTTTATTATGGTATAATGAAGACTTGTATACAGATTTTAATGTCTCCCCACTTGGAGGGACTTTTGAACACCTTATGAAACAAACCAATACAATAAAGAAGAGTGGTTGTCATGGTAGAAGAGTCCTTGAACAATAAGTTTGTATTGGTATGTTTTCTGAAAGGTTTCTGCCCTATAGACTCTGCATTATGAGTTCAACTGTATATTTTGTATGTATTTACACATAAAAACACACTTTTATTTTTACATCTGTTTAAAGAAGTAAACTATTAACCTGTTTTTTAACACACACATACCCAAATATCTATATATATAGATATTTTATATATATATATTTAAATATGTGGGTGTGCGTGTACGCTACAAATCATAGGTTTTGACACACTTTTGGTCATTCAATAGGTTTTCTTTCTTTTTGGATACAATTTGCACATATTGAAGAAAGAAATTGTGAAGATACAATATTTAAGACGTGTTTGGTAATAATTGAAAACATTTTATATCATAGATCCACCATAATAGCCTCCTTTTGCTTTGCTGAGGCTCAGCTGATCGCCATGTTAAGTGGCTTACAGTCTTGAAGGAGTTCCTAGAGGCAGTCCTGACAATAAAGACAAACTATTGAATAAGAAGGTGTGTCCAAACTGTTGATTGTCAGTCTATATAATTGATCTTCTATCTCTATGAACCACTTGCTGCTAAAGGAATATGCTAAAATGCTGGGACTCAGATCCGTCCCTGGGGGAAACTGAGCATGCTTGGACTTCCGTTATTTACTGTATCTGCTGGAAACTATTGTTACTCCAATTAAAAAATAGAACATATGGAAAATATTTGTCTCCCTGCCTTTTTTTCTGTTTATGAAGATGCGATTGTAGATTGATTTGTATTTAAATGTCACATTGTATGTGCTCTTCAAGTCCAGGGTCACTGTTTAGGGGAGTAAATCTGACATCCAGAGTTTAAAAAGAACCCCTATTAGTTTATCTTTAAGTTCAATAAAGTATTTAGAATTAAATAGAATAAAATTCAAAGCACTGTTTTAGCATATGCTGTGTTAAAAGAGACATAACCCTTTTTTTGGTACTCAGATTAAATTGTTCTCGTTTAAGGTGAGAAAATATCTACAAATTTATCTGCTTAAACATCTTGTTTTTAAGAACTTATTGATTAAAATGCCCCAGAATATTTAGCTTAAAGCTGCAAAAACTCTTGAGTTTGACGAATGAGTCGACTCAGTGCCTGCTAGGGGTCTTTGCACTAACAATATCCCTGATGATCTTGTCACGCTATGAAAGTTCTCTTCAGTATAAAATCAGCTGTTGCAATGAAGGCTTTTGCTCTGAAGACGCATTTTAAAATAAAAAAAATGCATTCATCAAATGCAACTTTACAAACAGTACAAAAATTTGCTTGTAAACTTTTTTAACCAAATAAATATATATACTTTTTGAAACTGAGAGATTTTAGCGTTCATGAGGTTCAATGAAAAGGCTTTAAAAAATGTCACTTATTGTATCTGTAATTTATCTTGACTATACTAAACTTACACCCAGTGAAATTTAGTGTTGTGTATCAGAATATTGGTGTTTCTTTCATTTTTTATGAGTAATGAATTATTAATTTATTCTACAATGCAACAATCTCCATCTGTGGCTTCATTTTTCTATAAATTGTGTAAAACTAATCAGAATATATCTATAATAACATTGAGTATCAGGCAGGAATGTATCTGCAACAGAAATTAGATATTAACTCAAGGTGTCATTATTATCAGTTGCAGCGCATGATGAATGCTGGCTCCAAATAAAAAAGAGATGATCTTTAACACATGTAAAAAGGAGGGGAAAAACAATGAATTCACAATAAAAAGTGTTTTTTCAGTCTTACAGAGATAGATATCTTATATGCCAGAGGAAAACATAATCTAAAAATAACAGATAAGAAAAACTAGAGCAATTATAAAATAAATACCTAGAATGCTGAAAATAGATACCTGACACAAACCCCAAGGAAGAGTAAAACTAAGAAATAACTCAAAATGATATAAATATTAACAGCTAGCACAGAATAACATAAATCAAAGGGTAACTAAAAGGACAGAAACCATCTCAATTTCTTCCCCAGCTCAACATGATCATCTAAACCTGCTGAAAAACATTGCATCAATGAATGTAGATAATATTAGTCTTATCAGCTCCTTGTGATTTTATTTTACATTGGCTGAAGCTAAACACTATATTGGACAGAACGGGATGAAGACCAGAATCACCAGATTCTCCGGACAAAACAGAGAAGCTTCACAGAAATGAAGGAGGATGTAGGTGGTTTACGTAATATGAGAGAAGGATGCTGAGATGAGAGAAATGATCTGCTTCAGTCAAACCTAAAAACAACAGCTACACAAAAAAAACTACCAGAAATGTGATATATGTAAAACACCCTGAGAAAACAGATGTTGTGAAGTAGGGCTATACAAACTGACTGATGTGTTTTATTTAGATGCTACAGTTTCATTCATAAAACATCTTTAATTACGAACAGCTTAAGCTCATTACATCCTCCTTTATTAAATTGAACAGAAATATCCTTTCTTCTTACAAAAAAGTGAATAACTTTTTTTAAAGCTTACATTTTGCTTAGGTCCTTTCTTCTTTAAATTATTAAACTTTCACTTGAGTTTTTTTTTTTTGCACCCATTGCATCTCTGCATAGCACCAACTATGGTGATGTACTGACATTGCGCTTTGACATGTGAATTAAAGGTGAACCTTTCTGATTTAGTGATCAGTAACTCATGAGTAGAATTAACTTTTCATGAAATTAAAGTATTTTCTTTTTTTTTTATTTGTAAACAATGTCACACACCATCACCAGTCTCTCCTTCTATATACAGTGAGGAAAATAAGTATTTGAACACCCTATTTTGCAAGTTCTCCCACTTAGAAATCCTGGAACACTGTATATCAGCTGCCTTTAAAATGTCCACCTCCACTCCATTTTTATCCTAAATTAGATGCACCCATTTGAGGCCATTAGCTGCATAAAGACACCTGTCCACCCCATACAATCAGTAAGAATCCAATTACTAACATGGCCAAGACCAAAGAGCTGTCCAAAGACACCAGAGACAAAATGTTACACCTCCACAAAGCTGAAAAGAGCTACGGGGGAAATTACCAAGCAGCTTAGAAAAAAAAAGGTCCACTGTTGGAGCAATCTTTAGAAAATGGAAGAAGCTAAACATGACTGTCAGTCTCTCTCAGAGTGGGGCTCCATGCAAGATCTCATCTCGTGGGGTCTCAATGATCCTAAGGAAGGTGAAAAATAATCTCAGAACCTCATAGGAGGAGCTGGGACCACAGTTTCCAAGGTGACTGTTGGTAATACACTAAGATGCCATGGTTTGAAATCATCCATGGCACGGAAGCTTCCCCTGCTTAAACCAGCACGTCAAGGCCCGCCAATGACCATTTGGATGATCAAGTGGAGTCATGGGAGAAAGTCATGTGGTCAGATGGGACAAAAATAAAACTTTTTGGTCATAATTCCACTAACTGTTTGTAGGAAGGAGGAGGAGTATCATCCCAAGAACACCATCCCTACTGTGAAGCATGGGGGTGGTAGCATCATGCTTTGGGGGTGGATAACCGAGGAGTGTCTCTGGAAGAAGCATATCAAGGTTCTGGCGTGGCCTAACCAGTCTCCAGACTTAACGCCAATAGAGAATCTTTGGAGGGAGCTCAAACTCCTCATTTTTGTCTGCGATAGCACAGAAACTTTACTGATCCAGAGAAAATCTGAGTGGAGGAGTGGGCCAAAATTCTCCTGAAATGTGTGCAAACCTCGTGATAAACTACAGGAAATGTTTGACCTCTGTATTGCAGACAAAGGCTACTGTACAAAGCATCAAAATAGATTTTCTAAGGTGTTCAAATACCTACTTGAAGCTGCTTAATACAATAGTAAAAAAGAAAGTGGACAGTGGACATGCGACTACGATGACAATTTCAGGTGCCTCCATGATTTCTAAGTCAGGGAACTTGCAAAAGAGAAAGGTTCAAATACTTATTTTCCTCATTGTATATTGTCCTGCATTTAAATCTTTTTGAAACTGTAAAAAAATGTAGATGGAAAAAAACTGTTAGCATCACATCATTAACCCAAATATTTATTCTGTGTTGTATTTAAGGTGATTCTTTGGGTCATTCCAGCACAACCTATTTTTACCTTCATGTCAGAGTTTTTCATTATTGCCCTTTACATAAAATATAGAAAAATCCCTTTCCCTCCTGTGTTTAGGATGTTAAACTCCCTATATTCCCCACATTTGGCCTCATCTGAGGACATATTCTGTTTGTTGCATTGCCTATATGGTTCTTTTTTAACCAAGATCTCAGAGTGTAAGGTTATAATCTGGCCCACACACCTTTGACACCATCACAAAACAGCCGTTTCTCCAAATAAGGTAGATGAAAGGGAAATAATACTTTGAAAGGATCTGCTTCTAATTTGATCAGAGCCTATATATGGGGCTTTGTGCATATCATCAAATGACATCTCAAATATAGCTAACTTTCCACTGAATGTCAATTAGCATACCGTTAAACTGTTGCAACAAGTTGCCCCAAATGGAAAAGCAGTCGAATTTTCTATTGCGTTTTTTTTTTTTTATAGAAAATTTTATTCAACATACATTTTTCCAGCAAAAAGGCAATATACAGGAATAGTTGTCGTACACTGCTGCTACACTGATGATTTTCAACCGGAAAAGATCAAATCAATGTGATTCTGCAGGTCGACAAGACAAACCGCCGCAGTTTAGTTTTTCCAAGAAAAGAAAAATCTGTAGGTAACCAAAAAAAAAAAAAAAAAGTGTCAATGGTACATCAGGAAAAAAAAAAAAAACCTACACACAAGAAATATGAACACCTGGCTCCCTTCTGTACCCAACAAGAAAAGGCTTTTCTCTTTAATTTTACACGTTCATATGTTTTAAATATACAATTCTTAAATGTCGTCTTTACAGAGCCAGCTATGCGTTTAGGGGATGCATTCCATCTGTGCTTAAACTGAAAAAAAGGGGGCTTAAAGTGTTTCAAACTGCTGGTTTTGGCTCTACACAATCCTCAAACCGGTAGGGGCTTGTGCAGCTCGACCAAGCAAAATGCAGTTCCTGCTCTCAACCACTAGAGGGCGACAGAATCTAAAGATAAAGCGGTGGAGGGGTGACTGGGTGCGTGCGTTTGTGTATTGAGGAGGAATGACTGATGGAAACTATTAAAGGGAAAGGAGCTGAGGGGGGAAAAAACAAAATTTGTGCATTTGTGTTCTGACAGCAATTAAAGGAAAAACAGCCGGTCCTGCCTGAGGAAGCATCGGCATTAAGCGCCAAGTCTCACGATTAAACAGACAATTTTGGTTTTCTCCATTTATTTTTCAACAGATGCCGTTTTGCAGATTTTTTTTTAGTTTTATTATACAAGATCTGCAAAAAAATAACATATTTACTGTCCTCCAACCAAACTAAGTGAGAAAGAATTGTGTAAACTTGGAAATACTGTTTTTTGTTGCACTATAGGATGGGAGAAGGAACTACCACAAAGCTCTGCAGAAACATATTCTTATCTAATTTAATACACAGCAGTGCAGTTCCTCTCCTAGCAACTTCACTTAAAACAACCATCCTTAGCCCAGAAGGAAAAAAAAAAAAGTATTGAGAAGTGGGGAAGAAATGTAGGAATTCAAATTTTCCACTTCCAAGTTCAGCTTAAAATCCAATTTTACGTCTCCCACTTCCAGACAGGCAACAAAAAGCAGGCAGTGAATACGTAGAAAAGCTAAAACGGAACCAAACAGCCTGAAACGTAAGGGAAGTTGTTTAAAAAAAAAAAAAAAGAAAGAAAAAGAAATTTTACAAGAAAATGAACAGTCAGGTGGTGGTTGGTGCCGGTTATTTTCCACTGAAGAATTATCTGTCAGCTGCAGCGAGATCCTGTGTCGCTGAAGACGTAGTGCCGGTGCAGAGCTGTAGAGGTGTCCAGGCAGGTGTTAAAGAGTGATGAACACACACACACGCAAGCAAGCACACACACTCAAACAGTCTCGCACACAAACACACACACGGTTGGTTACAGTCTGTGGTTACGGTTTGTTAAAGTGGGAAGGGAAGGGTGCTGGAGCAGGAGTTGAGGAGGATGAGGAGAACGAAGAGGAAGGAGCGGGCTGCTTTAGTTGTGGATCTTGATTGCTTTCTCCAGGTATGTGTAGCGACCTCTCTTTGGAGCTTTGTTGAAATGATCCAAACCTAGCCAGGGCCGTGGGTGGGACATATTACCTGTGGAGGGACAGAATGTTAGGCACCTCTACTGCTGCCTGATTAAAATCTTAACGGCTAAAACTGCAACACGCAAAAAGAAAAGGTTAAACCTTTTATTCAGGTTTCACCATTGTACAAAAAACTAAACTAATAAAAAAAGACTTAAAAGAATAGTTCAAGACTTTGAATGTGAATACTTATTTTCATCTGAAACCAACATTTTTGCATTTCCTGAGTAACAGATGCTTTCATCAGAACAGCTCAAGTCTTGAGTCAAAGCTTAAGTGGGTGAATAAAAAGATGAAAGGGTTCGTTTATACGGCTATACATCATTCTTGTAATAATTTGTACTTTCTGGACATATTTCATTATTTCAATTCCGTAAAAGTAAAAAAAAATCCACTAGACTTGGTTTCCAAGGTTTGAAGACGTTTCGCCACCTCTCCAGGAAGCTTTCTCAATTCAAGCTTCCTGTGGATTTTTTTGAACTTTTACGGAATGACTATGACCGGGATGACTGGGAATCTTCATCCGCTTCATGATTTAAAGTTGTTCCTGTAAGTTTTGACCAGAGTGAATACAAAATATTGAGCAAGTCGGATTTACTTTTTGCCTGTTTTTGTGCCACCAACTATAAAATGTCACAGTGCTAATAGTCAAATTCAAAACTGTCTGTTCAGAGCTATGATTCAGGTTTACAGTAGCAGCACTTCATAATGATCCTTCCCAGTCAAACACCAGTCAAATGGCAACCTACTTCTCTCCAACTCCCAGCGAAATCCCCTCCAACTTCTAGCCACTGGGGAGACCCCCTCTTACACATTTTTTTACTCAGACTCCACCCTTTTCACTGAATTACAGGGTGTGACCAGGAGATGACGCTTCTCTTTAGATTAATCATGACAGAAAGAACATTTTAGTACAAATATTGATGTTTAAAGAGGAACTGTAGAGGACCAGCCAAGGGCCCATCAAGGAAAAGTGGGGAAATATTAAAAGGCTACTACTACAGTAGAACAATGCTGTCATTGTTTTATTAGGAAAAACTCAGACTATGCTTTCAAATCTAAAAAACCTTTAAAAACCTCATGTAAAAGAGTCGAGACAAACCCGCTTTTAACAATTCGACAAAACATTTAACTGGGTACTGAAATTGTAACTAAAAACATTAAAAACAACCAATGAAGTTAGCATAGGGAGAATCAAAGTGTCTTGTCTTAAATACCTGGCTGTGGTTCAAAGTCCTTCAGGTTGACCTCGTACTCATCTTCAGTGATGTACTGATGCCGGCCCATCATCACAATCGCAAACTTGAACTGAGAAAAAGCAAATACATAGAAGATTGTAAACAAAGAGCTTTCTGATTCATTCTGACAGCTAAGGTTAACAGGAAAAAAAAAAAGAAACACCAAGGTTAGTTTTTCAAAACTATTTTACCATTTCCAGCATGTAGTATTTAGTTTGACTTTTTTTTTTTTTAATCTTTCTTATTTTAATCTTAATTTTGTTCAGTATTACACATCTCAGTGTAGAGGACTTTGGGGTGTTAAGTATCTATGATAAAGAAAATGTACAGTATAATGAAAATATACAGGACCAAATTCTCCATTAAAGCTCAAATTCTCTTTATAGTTAAAAGTAAAAAAAAAAAATAGGCATTACATTTTCCAGAACAAATTTCAATTTTTTAATAAAAACACCAAAACAAACGTTTTGCATGTCTATACATGGCAAGAGGTATATGCTTGACCTTTGACCAGGAGAGGGGGGGGCACACACCTTCAAATCGTAGGTTGTGCAGAGCTGGTTGCTAGATTTCTATGAGCATCTAATTTAAAAATTCCTGACTTTTTCAGCCTATTTTTTTCAAAATCTAACATGCAAATCTGATTAGAAATTTATCAAGCAACAGTGTAACTAGTAATCAGGCTTGTTAATAAAACAGCGTCCAGACAGCAGCTTTGTTAAAATGAGGATAAGAAAAATATTCAGATTTCATTTATTCCACAAATCATCCAGCAGTGCTCTACCAAAGGAAAACCCTAGCATCGAGTTTAGGAAGGTTCAGCCTTAAACCCCAAACAAAATGTCTTACCTTCTCAAATTCTTTCTCCTGGATATCCAGCATGGTCTGGATCCTCCTCATCACCTCCCTAAATGGCTCACCCTGCAAAACACAGATTGCAATGACATGATACAGGAAAACATCAAACATTCAGCATGTTGTAGACTTCATCGGCTCTATATCATACCTGTCTGATCTTCAGCAAAAAAGGAATCCCAAAGGTGCCAAAGACTTCCTTGTGGAAGTGAGCGACTGGGATCAACATCTCAGTGTCCTTGTCCAAGTCCACCTGGTCCAAAGGAATCTCCTAAATGAAGACAAGGGAATGTGAATCATCAGGCTTAAAGCTGCACCAAGGAACATCCTTAGCTGTGCTGAAAGTACAGAGTAAATAAATGTGTTTTTATTTAAGTTATCGACTCTTATTATTCCAAAGCTGAATCTGAAGCACCAATGCAACAACAATCAGTCACTGAAGAAGCAACCCAAGCGGGTCAGGGCTGAAAGCTCTGCTGTAGCTGAAGGAGGTTTAACGGCTAAAAATAAATGCTTCTCAAACACACTTACCTCTATTCTAAAGGTGCGACTGGCAGCAGGAGATAAACATTCTAGCAGCTCATCCTCCTGATGAACCCCAATGATTTTATAGCTTACTATCTCTAACAGCCTGCAGAGGGAGAGACAAAAAATACACAACAGGCTTAATGTGCAGCAGCAGCTTTTAAAACACTTTGAACAGTCAAATGCAGGAAATTAGGAGGAAATAAAAATATTCAAGGCAAAATCGTATAATTTTCTTTTTTGTTTTCATTTGATGATACATATTAGATCAGCTGTAATGCGAACAAAAGCACGAGACTTCATTATTCTAGACAGAATGTCAGTTTTTGATCATTATTTTAGTCATTTGTAAACGTTCCTCTAAATGCCAGCTTCAGCTGAAGTTTGGTGTAAAAAAAAATCAAACCCAGTTTAAAAAGGCTGTTGTTGGACAGAAACCCAAATTATGATTCAGAAAACAAGGTTAGAGATCATCTTATAAATATAAACCAAACTCCCTTCTTCCCCTAAAGAAAATTCAGATTTGTATCTTTAAGGTAAAACAATGAAAGACAGTGAAGATCTTAATATATAAGAGAGAAGGCAACAGCTGATGGAGTTGCATTTGATTAAAATAAAAACTGATTGGATTACAGAACGCTACCATTTTTAGTGTAACTTTAATCAAATTAAATAAAATATGGATTCTCTGAAATTATGATTTTTTTTTTTTTGCTTTTCAAAAAAAAACAAAAAAAAAAAACAGAAAGCCCAAACAATAGGCTGGACATCCCTGTCTGAGACATGAGCCCCTCAGGTCAGACTGAGAAACCACACCTTAAAAAATAAAATAAAACCCTGAAATTAAACCCTTCTCACAATAAAACTAAAAATTAACAGCAAAAAGTTGTATTTAAAAAAAAAAAAAAAAAAAAAAAAAGAGGAAACGAGCTAGCTGTAGTTAGCCCATTAGGGCTGAATTTTCTTCTAGTTGTTTAGATTAATCTTTTATTAAAATAACCGTCAACTGACTTAGTTAAGTGGAGAATACAGGATACTAGCTCTATCAAGAACTCATTAAGCGGCAGGTTTAGCCTTAGTTGGTTCAAAATCTCCCATTAAATTTATTATCAAATCACTTGATTCAAAACTAAATATTTGACAAATAAATCTATTAGTAAAATATTAATTAGCTAATAAATGGAAGATTGCATCAGAAAAAACAGAGAGGTAACAGACTTAAGAAAAACACATAACTGGGATCCTTTCATATAAAAATGTTTTTTTTTTAAAAGACTGACAGGATGATTTAATCCTGATCATAACTAGAAATCATTAAACATTACCTGGAGTCCTTTGTGTAGATTTTTCCTAAAACGTTTTTGATATTTTTCTAGATGAATTGCTGATATGATTCAATTATAAACAATTTGATCTGACCAGTAAATAAAAAAATGTCTACAACATGAAATTTAAAAATGTAAAAATGTCCACTTTGAATTAAGTGAGTTTCTCTGTCAATATTCGTGAGAAAAAACCATGACTTCAATCCAGCAGTCTTTTTACCCATAATGCATCATGATTAAGCTTTTTTTTTTTTTTTTTTTTTATGAATTTGGTGTATTTATAAAGACAGGAGGGTTAATCTTTGAGTGCCACCTGTTCATTGCTGGGTCTCACATACCTGAGCTTCTCAGAGCCGTTTTCAGACAGCTCTGCTGTCTTTTTACATTCTTCCAAAAGGTCCCGTACACAACCATGTTTGTCAGGGTAGAGGGTTATCTCCTGAAAAACATGCAGTAAATATGTTGCATAAATATACCGAAATCTTCCCCATCTGCATTGATTGCTTGTTATCTGTAGTACCAGATATGTGGCTCACCTCCTCTCTGAACTGACTGTTGAGCCATATGCATTTAAAACTCCTCCTGTTCTCAAAGTCTGTTATCTTCATCTTTAACTGTGGACACAGAAAAATCCAACATTAGAGGCATGATAAACTGCATCATTCTGAAGGAACCGTTCCATACATCCTGTACAATTTCTATACAACCGTCTTGTATCTTCTCCTAATGCAAGTCTATCACAGCAATGTGTTCTAGTAGCCTGGGTGCCATTCCGTACTTAGTCCCGCCCACAACGTTTGAGGTCGGGAAGTTCGGTCTGGCATTGCTCAATAGTAGCGCGAGTATGCTCGCACAATATCTGGCGGGCCAATCAAATTGTCAGGGCCGGCTTTATACGATGATGGACAGATGATCAACAGTAACGTAATCAACCACGTGACCAAATCGCGCTTGGGTGACAACAACAATGGCTGCTGCTGGAGAGTTGAGGTGAGTAGATTCTGCTATTAGGTCTGTTCTAGAAGATATCGACAGCAAATTAATTTTAAAAGAGGAACAGAGAAACGCGATCAAGGCTCATCTTCTTATTCTAGGCGTGAAACTGCACGCTTTGATTTTTGTTGACAACTATGCGCCGCTTAACATACGTCACGCACTCCGTTGCTCTCATTGGTTGTAGGTCTATCCAATTGAGTGCAGAGGCATTTTTTTTCCTGGTTCGTTCGAAACACGCCCCATAATCACAGCTCTATGGAGCAGTATCAGACTCATATTCTGACTAGAATTGAGTAGGACTACGTCAGGCTAGTGTTCTAGAGCCAGTTGGGATTGGACAAACGACAATGACTGCAAGAATCTAGATCTAATCTGAACAAGTGGAAGACTAAAAGGGAAAATATGGAAGAAATATTTTTGAAGGATGCATTAAAACCATTTAATGACGGGAATGTTTAACAGGTCGCATTAGCAATCCTGTTCAGTGTGGAAGTTGTTACTGGGTGAAGAATGGACCAAGGTAAATGCTTTTAGCATCGATGAGGTGTGTCCAAGTAAAGTAAACATAAAGTAAACACATTTAAGAAGAAGATCTAGAAAGGACGCAAATTTTTTTTTTAAATAGAGGGATGTTGATTTATACTTCAGGGCTGCTACTGAAACGAAGAAGCTTTAATCATAGCAGCTACATTTCTTCCATCTTCAGTGAACCTACTTCTCTTACTTTGACACTATCCTATCCTGCTAAATAAACTTAAAGTGGATTAGCCAACTATGGATTGCAGCAAAGTAATTCTTTTCAATTCTGACATTGCTTCTATTTATCCACACCAGGATTAAACCCTCGTGTAGATCCCAGCGTTCCTACCTGCTGGTAGTAGAGCTTCTTAGGCTGCCGGGGCTTGAAGAATTGCAGCAGGTCCCGCAGCGTCCCATCATAGTTGTGTCTGAGAGGATTCCCTGGACCGTCCCTGTACCTGGCCACCACACCACCAGGCAGGGGGGGAAGGGCGACAAAGGGTAGGAAGGACGGATGGAGAAAGGTAGAGAAGTAGTCATGGAGGAGAGAAAATGTGTAAGTTGGCATGGATGGAGAGGAGGACAGAAGAGCGAGAGGTGAGAGGGAGGAGTTAGAGGAAAACAAAGAGAGGTGGAGGGGGGACAGGTTACACAACATTTCTGAAAGCTGAAAATTACTAGAGAAAACAAGCAGGTAAAAATGCAACTGCTGCTTCAGAAATTTACTTTCAAATGGAATCTATGATCTTTGATCATCTAGATATGTTATCAGTTGTGCAGCAAACCGTGATCAGTTTAAATTTCAATGAATCCATCCTACATCAACATTCTCATGATGACTGGAGCATTTCAACTTTCATTTTTGTTCTTAGATCTTAAGAAGCTGATTAAAGCGTTTCAAGCAGGTTGGAGCTTAAATTTAGCTGCAGCTCTGAACTGATCTCCTGCAGCAGATAAGTAGGAGGAGCCAGAGCTGCTGGACATAAACTGGATCCCTGGAGAAGGCTTTTGTAGGAGAGTACATTCTCTTCTCTTCTAGAACTGTATATTGAGATGTCAGATGATTCTGTAGTCAACCACTTTTTCTGCTGCACAGCATAGCAACAACACTGCAATACAGTATTATACATGCAACAAGTAGAGGGAAAAAACAAGCCATTTAGTAGACTTGCAGCGGTCAATCTGTCAAGCTCGGCAATCAGCTGATTTTCATGTGATCTGCCATGCCCGGTGTCCAGGCGGTCATTATGAAGGTCAAAATTTTAATGCGCTAGTCACTGCATTGTTGATGAATTTTTATTCTGAGCAGACATATCTTTCTGCTAGGCCTAGTCCATTTTTTTTTTTTGGTCCGAGTGCCCAAAACAGAGAGAAGAATCATAGGACAAAAGAGGAAACAGGAGACAGCATTCTGAGCTCAGACAGAAGCACCGGGGAATCAGTGTAAAAATAGAAGAGATAGCACCATAACCAGCGGCTAGCCGTACCCCTCTCTGGAGCTAAGGAACAACAGTGGGAGATCGAAGAAGCCTGCTGGCCAGATAGCGCACAGAAGCTGGGTGATAAGGCAGCTAAGGAGGAGAGTGGATAGGTTACAGCTGACCGAGAATAGCTAGGCTAACGGCGAGAAGATCGGATAAGTCTCCAGGGGAAACAGTAAGTCCCAATGCGGGAATGAGGACAGTGCTGACTGAGGGTAACCTCTGGGAAGTTAACTGCTGGAGGTGGAAGAATGACAGCAGGATATGAAGGGCTTGCCAGGCAGACAGCGCGTCAGAGGGGAGAGAATGCGATTGCTGGTCGGTGGAGAGGTAGGACCACAGGAAAACTTTTCTGTGGTCCTATGTTTTTTGTTTTTAAGTCGCCCACAAACCTTTTAAGAGCTTTTCTGCTTCATCCTTTGGCGACATTATTATCTCAATCTTCCATTTTCATTAAAAAAAGCTCATCTCCACTGCCTCCTTCACTAAAACTATGGTCAATTCATGATTGTTTCTAATCTCCTATATTTTGGATACCCAATGATACAATGTCAATGTACATTAGACCGAAGGATTTCTGCATCTCATGCAGTGATCGGCAGGTATGGATTTTTGTGATTGCGGATTGGAGCTTGGCTCCAAAAATCCTGACTGATGCATGTCTACTATTTGTTGAAGCGTATCGTTGCTAAACGTTACACTGATTGACTCTGTGTGTTTGGATGGATGGGACAAGCCTCCTACCCCTGGGACTTGAAGAACTGCAGCAGCATTGGATCCGTGTTCAACCTCTGAGCAACTGTCTTGGCCACCTGACAAAAAAAAAACAAAAACACACATATTAGATGAAGGTTTTAAAACTAAAGTCCTACAGGACAGCATCTATGCCTCAACAGATCAGATACAGACAGCAAAACAAGATCAGGGGTATAAACCAAGCAGCTAACTTGACACTTGTCAGAAGGTTTCTTTTTGTAAATATTACATTGCTAGCTCTACCTTTAAACGACCCAAAAAACTAAATGGAAAAAAATTGTCTTTGATTGAACCAGAAATTTGCCCCAGTTATTGTTGAACACCTATTTTGTAAGGGTAAGGTTAAAGAAAATTTACGTCAGCTGTATGAAGTGATGAAAAGAGGTCGCTGCTGGATTCAGACAGCATTCAATCAAGCTGAGCGGCTCTACCTGAAAATAGTTCATGCGGTTCGAGAGCGTGACCACAAAGCCAGGGTCGTTGTGAATGGTCTTGTCACAGAAAATGACATCAACTCTGTGGTAAAGATCCCGGAAATAGTCCTTGGCTGTGGGCAGTTCACTGCTGTCGTTCTCTGGGTCGTCCCTGTATGGATGAGAGGAAAAAAAAAAAAAGCAACAACATGAATGAATCCAGTTTAAGAAGAGGTAATGAGAACTTATAAATCAGATAGAGATAAAGCAGCCTATCCCCACCATATTTGTTTTAAGAGCTTCAGTCCTTCTAGGAAATTGGTATCCTACAACTTCAGATAGAATAACTAATACCCCTTTCCCAATGGCCTAAGAAACATTTTTAAACCTGGGAACAATCGGCTTTTATTGGCAGTGGGAACGGCTCCCTGACGCGCATCAACCTGGGTCAAATGAGTCTGCAAGCAACCCAAGTAAAAATTGTCCTCAAATGGCTCAGCTCTGATCAGCATACAGTGGGAACTTCATACCCGCTAATTTACGTTATACTATTGAGCGCAACATGCAGACATCAACACACCGCGGCAGTCACATTCAATCCAACATGCCAACACAACTCAGCTTACATTCGATAAACATGGAGCAGCAATGGTGAGAGAGATTCAGACAGACAAAAGATCCAAACAATAAAGCACACACGACAAAACTCTGGCTTCCTTACATGTTGCTCTCCATTGTTTACTTTCCTGATTTCAGTCATGCTGGTGAGATCATTAACGCTAGCCCAGCGTGATGGTGTCAGCAGACACGCACCCGTGGGGGACAAGGGCCGGGCAGCTTGCCAGCCGGGGTTCAGACGCAGCTTTTTGCCAAGTCTTAATTGAAAAACCTACATTAACCCGCTAATGTAAGTGGGAAACAGGCTAAAGTTACAGAAAACAGACGAGTTTGAAAAAAAAAATAAAAAGAAAGAAAAAATTAACATCCGACTTTGGAGCAAGTCTCTAAGAGTCTCAACGTACAAGAAAAACATGCAGGTGAATTTAAAGTAGATGGTTTGAAGTGGTCAGGGTTTAAATATGGACTATGCAAACACCACTGATTGTCAAAAAGGGAGAAATAGGAAAAGGAAACAAGAAATTAAAGAAAAAAAAAGATGGACAGATTTTTTAGACATTTGGAATTTTTTTTCTTTGCTCCATTTTCTAATCCCATTCAGATAGATATCTGATAATTAACCCCAAACAAGGAAAACACCTTTCCAAACAGCATTAAAACAACTTTATGATCCTAGCCTACTGTTAGAAGTCTAATTTCTTTAAGTCCTTCAAATTAAAAGAAAAGCATGAGCCAATACTCACTTCTGGAAGACAATTATGTCCCCATCCATGAGCTCATCCAGGGCCTTGTCCAGAGAGACATCATAGTCCTGTATCCGCTCTGTTAGGTTGGGCTTTACTTCCTGCAGCAATGACAACAACAAAGGGAGATGAAGTCAAACTGGTGAAAATATGATGAGAAACATATGTGAAAACCTGAAACATAAACATAAATCACCTCATAGAGGATAAGGCTAGTTTCCTGCTGAAAACCTGCTCTCTCACACATGATCGGCAGCAAGTCTCCTTGAGTAGCACAAGAAAATTATGTCAATATAAAAGAGAAAGAGCCACTTTCAGAGATCAACAAGCTTTTAAATGGAAGCTACTTACTTATTTTGCAGGATATAGGTGTGTAGATATGTCCACAATAATTTAAGCTTCTGGTTTTGGGGTCGTACATCTTCAAGAACAACATGACATCGTCTGTAAAAAGGAAATGGGTCGCATTAGACAACATGTTTTCATATAAACCAACCTAATTTAAAAAAGAAAAAAGGGTATATTATAACAGTTGAACTGCATCAGAGACAAGTTTTAAGAATATATGTCATTCTGGGTAAAAAGCTCACTAAAGTTAAAAGTCCACACATTAATATAAACAGGCTGCATTAAGAGACAATGGGACTACAGATAAGGAAAACTCACGGTCTTTGTCGAACTTGGGTAACGTGGCACCGCTGGCCGCCAGCTCTGGATCCACCGTCTCCAGAAATATTGTCCAGGGGTTTTCGTTATCACTCAAGTCGATCATCTAAAAAAAAAATAAATAAATAAATAAAAAACAAACTTCTAAAACCTCGTGGCTTGATTATAGTGGCCGTTTACTAAACCAATTATTTATTGTTGAGTTTTTTCCACCCCTAATAATTATGTGTTAAAAACCTCTGATGTGTCAGAGCAGTGGAGTAACAATGTCAGGGAGTTCTACTTGTTTTAAAAAATGTTCCAAAAATATTTCTTCCTAAATTAAGACAGCTACTTGAACAAAACCGGATCTCCTTAAATACCTCTACTGAACACATGCCAAAACAGCATTCTAAGAGAATGCAGAAACGCGTACCGATTTGTTACAATCAGCCTCGTAGTCGAGCATGGCGGGCCGCTTGGTTCCATTACTACGGGCCTGCATGGGCCAGAGCCTCATCTGATCCTGTGGGAAACCCTGCAGTACAAAAATACAAAAGTTAAGACATTAACAAAAATATACAGGAATAGTATCAAGACAGAAGTTTCTGCTCATCTGGGTAGCAGGAAGGAGTTGTTTCCTGGTAGTTTAGATTCAGATAATGTAAGCAAACAGGAAAATCAACAAGACTCCAGTAAACATGGTTAGAAAGTTGTTTGATGGAAAACATTTTTAGAAGATTCCCTTAAGAAAGGCTTAAGTTCTACCTAAACTCCAAGTTAAATAGATCAACTTTGGTCTAGCTACCTGTGCAAAGTCAATGCTAGGTCTTTTGCAGGTTTGGACTACAATGCATCTAACAGGATAGAGAAACTTGAAAGTCTGCCTCATTTTGAAAGTCTGCCACCTGATATGAGCATGAGACTCACCATGGTTTGGGAGAGGTTCTGGACAAACTCCTGCAGAGTGGAGCTTTTCAGCACCTTGAAGACTGTGTACTTTACTTTCTCTTCATCGTACATGTCATTGCCCTGATGTCCACAGAACTGGTCCTCTGTCACCATCTATAAGGATGAAGGACAAAAAGTGAATAGATGGAAATAAAGCAATGTTATATTTTATCGTTCAACAAATCCAAAAAGGCCAAAAGAAAACCTTGTCTGAGTGCTGGCTAGGCAAGCAGAAAATGTGCAATAAAGCAGACGAATGTTGCAATAATAACTGAAATTGTGATAAACAATTGAACAATGTCCTACTGCTTTAGGTTCATAGCAAATATTGAAAACTAGCTAATAAATATAGCTTCCAGATGGTTTTCATCTCAATAACAAAAGGTTGCTTTAGGCCGTTTCGGCCTATGTTTGCTAAACGTGTAATGAAAATAGAGAACATGCATGTATGTATCTAAATAATTAGCAACTGTTCAATTGCAGTTCAAGCAGTACTTCATCTGCTTCAAGAGCCACCCGTTTCTCCTGCCTAGTCGCCTCCAGATGGATGCTAAACAAACTAAACTTCTAAAGATGATGAGGCGGTACTGTATTCAGCCAGCAGCACTGCAAACATCTATGTGAATGGTTCCTTCCTCTGTTTTACCTATTAGATTATTAACATTAAAGATGATTTAAAATCTCTATTCATACCTCATTTCTTCTTTTTATTCATTTATACATTCAATCCAAATCAAAAAGCAGATTTTCCATCCTCTACCAGGAAGGATAACAGTAATACAAAGAACAGTTTTAGTTATTCTCATGTGAACGCAAAATATCTTAATTTGCTTGATTGGCTGACATCACTTGGCCGACACAAAAGTTAGCTTAATAACCACACAAACACTTTAACCTTAGAGAAATAAACGCATCAAACTAGCCCAAACCATCACTGGTACTGGGATCATACCCAACGCTGCTGTTTAAGGCCTCATAAGATCGAAAACAGCAAACTATATTAAAAAAAAAAAAGGCTTGTATCACTTAAAAATATGAAACACCAATAATGCTTTGCTACAAAGAAGCGATTAAATTCTTCCAGTAATTTTCACCTGTGTCCAAAACCACAATGTTAAAATAATCAACACTTCAGTTAAATCTACATTTATTTTACTTCAACTGCTCACCATCTTGGTGTCGATCTCCATTATTTTCCGCATCTAATACAGTGAGAATCCATCCAAAAAGTTTCATGCAAAGGGTCAACTCCTGACACTTTGACCAAAACAGAAAACAAAAATGATACTAGCTATTCTCTCTTTCAGTAATTCCAGTAGTTTATAAGAAAGCAGCTGCAGCTCAAAAGCCAGAGGTTCCAACCCTTCAGGACCAATTTGCTAATTCCTTAGATTATATGTCAAATTGCAGTTAGCAGCTAGCCACAAATTCATGGACAACACTGGGTGCAGAACCTTGTTTAACAGAATAGAACACAATTTAAAGGCAGTCTGGGTTTCAGAGGATGCACTCAGCAAAGCCTCAGATGATGGACACATTAGCGCATCTATTAATGCACAGAAACAATGAGGTGATCCAAAGATCAGCCAATAGAAGGAAGAGCAACATTAGCATCACAGCTCTGATGCCAACTTTAACCCACAGTTGATCCATTAAGAGTCTATGATATAAGATTGAGTTTTCTATCGACTATGAGAACATTTTCTGTCATGTCTTGTTGCCACACAAACCCAATAATACAGTAAAAGTTCAATTTCCTGGTAGAACTAAAGTCAACAAAAGCCAATTTAGGACCCTTCTTACCTGAACCTGCATGTACAGGTGTGCCTCTTGGCGTTCCTTCCTCTTCTGTGCTTCCACCCTCTTCTCCTCCTGCAGACGCTCCACCAGCTGCTGGGGGATGTCCCCATCAGTCATAGGCTGGAGGACCTCGCCTGAGATACAAGTTAGAAATAGAAATTAAATCTATAAACTCCAGGCTCCGTCGTTCCAGAAGCATCATACTTACTTAGCTTGGATTCCCGGATGTAGACCAACATATAGGCGTTGGTGCAGTGACGGACCGACAGGTCGTCGTCGTGCCCGCCGTAGTTGTGTTCTATGGCCTCCTCCTTGGTGCACCGCGACACTACATCGTCATCAAACTTACACCACTGCAGTGGAAAAATGAAATGATAGATGCAGCGAAGCAGTGGTGGTTAGATCAAAATGGAAGATTGGAAATGTACTGTACCGTCTGAACTTCTACATATTTGTCATGTTACAACCAAAGGCTTTCCATTAGGGACCAACAAACAACTGCTGGCACCACAGGCATTAAATGGAGGAATCGACTGAGCACAGTGTGATTCTAAACCCTAACATAAGAACTAAAGGCTAGAACTCCTTTCAAGCGCCACCAACAAAGCAGAGTTCAACCAATAAATCAGTCATTTGGGATATTCTCTGAAAACTTCCTTAAGAAAAAATGTATGCTGGGCAAATGTAATTAGTGTTGCTACAAAGACCAGCCTCAATAACATGACAGGGAGAACTAGGAGAAGCGAGAACAGTGATATAGTTTCTGTTCAACCACCTGAAACCGCCTGTGTTTTATTTCACATGGTGCTTTTAGGTGCAATGTGTAAAATTCAAAATATACATCAAAACTACACGGTTTAGACATATATACATATATATATGTAAAAACTCTGTTAAAAAAGAAATCCAAAATATCCCCCATGATCAAGTTCAAGTAGATTTACTCTACATAAGAAAATGAAGCTTCTTTTAAATACAAACCTAAAAGTAGGGCTGCAAAGATTTTAAATTTGGGGGGATCTGGTTTTTAAAAGAAGGAAATCAGCCACTGTGAAGGTTCTAAATTTTTCATATCCTACTTGAAAAAACACAGAAAAAAAAAAAATGTTAACAAACACCGCATTTACAGCATCTTACCCTGTCCTGTCTTTTCCCTTTAGCTACCAAGACTCTTTGAATTTCAGACAGACTGAAAAGTTCTTAATACACTTTTTTTGTGTGTGCAAAATCTCGATAAAATACTCAAAAGCTGAAGGTTGCAAAATGACAAATGATGAAAAAAACTAAAATGAATGCTTTTTCAAGTTATATAAAATAAGCACTGAATGTTTGGTGCAAAGGTGCATAAAAAAATTTGTCCTCACGATTGGTTCCTTGACACTCACTTTGCCGTCTCCTTTGGGGTTAAGATAGACGACGTAGTGACCGCCATGGTTGTCGCCGCTGTGCACCAGCACGGCGTGTAGAATATAGTTTGCAGGGTCCTTGGAGTCCGGCTTCTGAAGGAACTCGTCCAGAGGTAACTGGTCCGGAAACTCAAACCTTTCAAGGTGAAGAGAGAAGGGATGGTTAGGAAAGAGGAAAAGGGATTAAGGACACAAGATTATGGTAAAAACCGGACATCAACACAGACAGGAAAGCAGGTCATCTAAATGCATTTTATAGCCGCTTCCATCCACATCGTTTCTGGGCACTTATATGCAGAAAAGCCTCAGGTGTGCACGGTACCACAGCGAGGATGAGTCAGAGTCGAGACACAATAAAAAGAAATGATCTGTTCTGGATGCCTGGGTGCTTTGAAATGTCGCAATAATCTTAAGCATTGTTATCCAACCATGCCCTTTCATAAAGCTTTTCAAGTAAAGACAGACAAAAAAAATAAAATAAGAGTTACGTCTATTCCTGCCATAACAGGGCAGGGGGTCAGGCCATGCTTTTCTCTCTGAACAAACTCAATAACCTTTTCTGGAAAGAAACTGCATCCTTTAACTTATGTTTTTATGGAGCAGACTCCTAAACCCTAACCGGGCACAAATCCCTGGAAATGTCGTCCAAAAAGGAAACGACCCGGTTTAAGGGGGGGCAGGGGAAGGGGTTTTAGTGAAGTGAAAGAAAACAATCAAGTCCAGCTTACCTGTCATTAATCTTTATATTTTGGTCAGTCTGTGGGTCATACATGAACCTCATCAACTGCAGATGGAGAATTGGGGGGAAAGTAAGAAACTTCACACCCTTTTCTGCCTCCTGCAATGCAAACAAACATGTTGGATGTTTAGCGTCCTAAAATCTTACAAGAGGAAAACTAAAATTCAGCGTTTAAGTGTTAAATCCCTTTAAAAGAAAAGAAAAAGGAAAAAAAAATGTTGAACACCATAACCAAAACAGGGTATTTAGTTGGGTTTTAATGCACCAGATCAACACTAAGCAGAAAAATAGGGGCAGTGGAAAAGGAAAGCATAATTTCAACTTTACAAATAAAAATATCAAGAGATGGCAATTCAACCCCTATATCTCTTAATTATCTAAATAAATAAAAAAATCCAGGGCCAACATTGGGATTCAGATCTCTCCAAGTTATTAGTAAACATGGGTATCATTTTAACTCCGCTGTTCTGAAAGTCTTCAGGGGGCTGTCAGCATGAAGGCCAAGAAACTCCTGAAGAGTCCGATTTCCAGAGAAACTTGGAGGTCACTTAAAAAACCCCTCAAGCTTTGAGCATCCCACAGAGCATCAAGTACTGCCTACTGCACAACAGCCAGCACCACACAATCTACCTGAACCAATAGGAATATTCAAACAAGCGGCCTACAGCTACCTACTGCAAAGAAGATGGAGAAATAAGACGGTGAGGAGGCAAAGTCTTAAACAACCTGACTTCTATGGAGAAACAGACCGACCAAACTTGAGAGTTGAAAGCAGGTCTATATAGTCTCCTTTATAGTTTGCAGAGGCATGTAGGCAGCAGATCACCTATATAGAGGTAATGGATCTGGTCAGATGAGCTAAAATATAACTATATAAAAAAGTAGCATTACAAAACAGCACGAAATAAACCTGAACCAAATAACTGCCTTATCCGTTCTTGGTGATAGTCTTGTTATTTTACTCTGCACAGAAGCCAGGAAACATCTTAAATTACACCAGACCTTGAGGGCTGGAGTTAAGGTTCCCCTTCCACAGAACAATCACCCTGAAGATACAAGCAGACCTTCATCGGTCTTATTTAAATCAAAGCATATCCATGTGTTAGACTGGCCAAGTCAAAGTCCTAATATAAGCGAGAATCTGTGGTTGGACTAGAAAAGTAACATTAAGACTCTAGAAGTAAAAATGTACAGAGCTAAATCCCAAAGCAATGAAAGGTGGTTCTACAAACTAATAAGTCAGCAGATCTGAGAAAAAAAATGCATTTTTATTTGTATACAATGTCAAGAAACATTGTCCTTTCACTTCTAAACCATGCGCTACATCCTACTGGTCTGTCATGGAATCCATAGAAGTATAGCAATGTGTGGGGCTGTAAGAGAAAAATAAAAAACAAAAACAGTCCTGATACCAAACTAGACTTACCTGAAGGCCGTGCTCTCCTGCGTCGTATTTGTTGTCTCCGTCTAGCTGTTCAGTTGCAACGTAATCTTTAAAAGACTCAAATACTAAAAATAAGCAGAGGAAATTCATCCCATGAAAAAAATTATTAAAATAAATAAACATCCAAATAACTGACTAATTTATTCTTTTTTACTTCTTTCAGTAAATTAGCAAAAACTGAACCACTTACTGTTCTTCTTTCCTTTTATGCTAAGCTGGATGTCATAGTAGTCCTCTATCCGCTCAGACCTGTAGTCGACATGCTTGCACTGGATATACGACTGGGGGGAGACACACAATCAGAACGGGTAAAAATAACCTCTATACCTAGATTGTCAGCTTGTTTACAAAATGATCAACTCTTAAAACTGTAAGTAGAAAAGACAACTTGGACATCAACAGGAACTCGGCACAGACTTACCACCATCTTTCCTCTGAACAGTTTGGGGATGGTTCCCTCAACACACGTGCCTTTCATTTTGTTCTCCACGTTGTCGAGCAGCTGGTGTACACAGGAAAAAAAATGTTTCAGGAAGGAGTCAAGTCTGCGTTTATATTTTTACAACCATTCAGAGGACTCACCACTCTGCACAGCTCCTGCACATCGTGCTGCATGAAGCTATCCAGCGTTTCCCACCTTTACATTTAAAATAAACGCATTAGGAAAAGTTGACTTTCCAAAATTTAAATACTAAAAAGCAAATACAAAAGCAAAACAGCATCTACCCAAAAGACTTTGTGAGTTTCTTTGTGCCGACTGGTTTGTCGCTGTGTTGGAGTTCATAGAAAACCCTCTGCAGCGCCAGGGGGACGCTCTTGGAAGAGTCGTCTCCTTCTGTGGGCATCATGTACACCGCCTAACAGGTGAAGGGACCACACAAAAAAACGACATGTTAGAAACCAGAGCTTTAAGACTGACTGAGAGGGTTTTCAATTCTATCTCTACATGAGATACACTAAGCAGAGCCGTACCCGTCGTAACTGGTTAGTGAAGAACAGTGTCTGTAGCAGGCTATTCATGTAACAGGTGGCTCCCTGGTTCTTTAGTCCAACATAGCCTGTGTGTTTCTTGGAGTCCCAGCTGGTTTATGAGTTAAAAAAAAAAAGTTTATATTATGACCTTTAGTGAGAAAATAGAAAAAACTCAATATAGAAAAAACTCAATAGAGAAATCTGCTTACGCCACTCCATGTGGAGCATCTGCCTGGACGTAGACTTCAAACGTGACTTTGTCGTCATCGATAAAGCCTCGCTCTGGATCCGTTACATCCTTAAATAAAAAGTGGATGGAAAATTTCAAGACCTCCCAAAAAGACACAATGAGGTTTCTATAGCTTGAATAGACATGGAGGTAGCAAGGAAACAAGCAGCTCAATATTTCAATTTCAAATTGTTTTCCCAATATTTATAAACGCTGCAAGTCATGAAACCAAAGCTTAATGATGTCTGTTGGAGATAAAGAAATTAAACAAATCATTTTTTTTGCAGCGCTGACATTTATGTTGACGTGCATTAGGCTGGCATACTTACACTCCAGGACATGAAGTTAGAGAAGCCCCAATCATTCTCCTTGTGGAAGAAGAGGTGACTGATCCTGCGGCTGAACGACTTCTCGTCGTCTTTGTAGTTAATGATTTTTAGCATGGCCTGAGCGTGGCATGACCATGACCTGAAACGGAAGGAGAGGACTTATTCATCAGAGCTGCGAAGTACATCAAATATATACAAATTGTAGGTCAGGATATCCCTCTGCTTAAAATTTATAATAGCCTAAAGTTCATTGAACATATAGTAAACATTCCTCAAGAAATAGTTTTTAATGCGGAAGCTGGAATCTAGAGGGAAGGAAAGCAAGTAGGAAACAAGGCAGGAAGATAATGTAAAGATTGAATGAAGGAAGAGAGGAAAGAAAGGAAGAAATGGGAAGTAGGACAAGAAATATGAAGGTACGAAAGAGAGAGGATACAAAGAAAGAGGGTAGGCCTTATTTCCTTCACTGTCTATGAATAGATAAAACTATCAGGGCTTAACAGATCCATGATGATAATCGACATGATAGAAAAAAATCCTAGTATCTCTGTAGAATCATAGCTTAATAAAACTACAACAAGCTACTTCCGTGCAGTAGTTCACTTGTGTGACAGTACTGTTTAGGAGATTTAAAGATATTCTCCCCTACAGTAACATTTAATATAATCACATCTTCCCTTTTTTCCCCCCCACTTGAAACGCTGACTTATCCCCGTAAAGTAAATTAAAAAACAGTGAGATTATGTTGGATACAAAATACAGAAAGTGCTGAAATAAAGACACATACGTGGAATCCGACTCTGCATTGCACTGCAGAAAAAAGCCAACGCTTTTCTGATGGGGCCGATCCGGGTAGAACCGCGGCATCACCATGATCTTCCAGGGCAGGTTCCGGACAAAGCAGGCCGGGCTGAGAACGGACTCGCTAAGGCGACTGAAGCGCTCCACCACGAACCGGAAGGTCGCCTCTGACCTCCAACTGGTGTCTACGAGGAGACGGCAGGCAGGAGAGGACAAAATTAAAAACGATTATGAATAGCAGAGGTTCCAACTCTAACCCAAGCCTCAAGCAGAACCACCTTGGAACCAATTTTCTCCAGAGACGTGCATTATTTTCTCCCCCCTTCTGAACATAAATCCACTCAGAGATAAACTTCCACATGAATGCACAAGGATATTTTAGCTGCCAATTTGTGGAGAGTCTGCGAATGACTCGTCAGCATAAAGCTCACACAAAGCTAATATATGGTTCAGTCCAATAAGCATTCAGACATGTTCAAACAGCCTTTAAAGCAGCTCTATGAGAAAGGAAACTGCTGATTTTCTGAATGCCAAAGGCACACTTTGGTTAAAGTTACGCTCACTCCAGATGCTAATCTTGTTCATTTGTAAAACTTACTTATTGGTTTGTTTCTGATATTCGGCTGGCCTATCAGTTCCTGTTCTTATCTGATTAATACTAAAAAAAAAAAAAAAATTACTGATTTTAATTTGTTTTTGAATATTATATCTACTAAAACTTATCCAAAAGAGCCTACAGTAGCTAAACAAGGATATAAGGCAAAACCAACAATTTAATCACAGAGACATTCATTTCAATGTCATTAATGCATATAATAATACCATCATGGATGTATGCCAATATAAATATACGTTTTCGTCTCATTTATCGAATGTATTTTGTATACACATACATAAATAGCATGCTTTTGATGTTTGGTTTAGATAAAGGTAAGAAATTACCAAATAAAGAAACAATCAGCAGATAATACTTTAAGTAAAACAAGTGATAACCCTGTTTCGGTAATCCTAAAAATCTAAGACGACTTTGAAACAGCAAGGAAACAGCTGATTGGTGCGTTCCTAGAAACGTTATCAGTCAGCGTGAGTATCCAATCTCCTCACCGTCCTCCATGTCCTCCTCTGTGTTGTTGTGCCCATCTCCCATGGCCACGTTACCATTGATCACCGGATTGGCCGGGATTCTTGGGGGGTCGTCTGTGTCCCCAGCTGTGAGGAAAAATAAAAGAGCATGACAATACTGTATGGATGAGGCTTTTTAAAAACTTTGTGTATCACAAAGTGTCTTAAGATTATTTTTTTGCCCGATCTTGAGTAATTTAATTTACATTTTTGGAAAACAAAATCCTTTTTCCCCCGTCCTTATTTTAGTTGGAACTCCTGCTCTTGATAAAACTAAATATGAGGTTTTTATACCATCCTGTTAGGGAAACCATGGTGAGACAGCATGACAAGTGTTTCCAAATGTGAAGACATTGTGAGCACAGCTGGAAGAGCATGTGTGCAAGGATAAAAAAAAAAAAAATATATATATATATATATATATATAGTTAGGAGTAGGGATGATAATTATGGTTCTAATGAGGGATTAAGCTCCAAGCAATCCTTCAAAAAAAAAAAAAACAATTGTGCTTACGGACAACATTAATCATCCCATCACAATGAGACAACTAGTTTGATCCACAGACACACTCTAATACAAGTGGCAGAATCAGGGGGGAATCAAATTTTGTAAAGACAACGATGAACATGTGTCCCTAAGCATGCTACATTTCTTCTGCACATGTTTATTTACTTGTCTCTCTCTTGGTTCCAGACACGGCACCACCCGACTTCTGGCAACATTACTGAACCATTCCTTGAGGAAGCTGACCTGGTTTCCTCAAGTGGATTAAACCATATTAATGGAGTCCGTCAGTAAGGTGCATGACAACTTGTCCTGCTTACTGCACGAGTCTAGCCTGAAACCTTTAAAAGTTCTGCTATAGAATGCAAAACAGAAAACTACTGAGACTAACCCTTATTTAGCTGTTGTACAACAAGCAATCTCTCCTCCCTTAATCTATTACAGGAAGTAATATCGGAAAAAAACTGATTACTGCTACTTAGAAATGTACTTCTATCCACTAGAACAAGGACATCTCTAAAGGGAAGCGTTTATTTAAAAACAAAACTAACCTCCTCAGGAAGCAAGAGTTTTTAATGGGTCAAATGAACAACTTTCATTTTAATATTTTACTTTTGTTGAAGAGTCCACACATTTCCGTAACTAAGCACCTAAAAGATTTCAACTACTTTTCATGAAAATGAATGTTATTTCTCTACTAAAAACATCCCTCTTTGAAAACTTTACCTGTACTTTAAATATCTAATCGCTTTCTTCTAAAGGTTTCTGGAAACTTTACACGCAAACTCCTGACTTTTCCTCTGGTGTTGGGATTACAAATTACCAGCAGTAGTCCCACTGAGATGGGCATCTCTTAAAAAGGGGGTGCTTGAAAAGCCCCAAAAAACATCTAAATGAAACAAGCAAATATATAATGAAGGTTTAATTTTTATTTATTTTTCCCCTTGCTTAAGATTTTATGTTTTGGACAACAACAAAAACTAGTAACCCCTGATACCACCAGAGTTGTTCACGTTTATGAAGTCAATCCACAAATACCACATTATACAATAAGCGAAACAGTGCTTCACCACTTCCCCCCCCCATTATATTAAACTCAAAAGCTTAATACAAAGCCGACTATCAAGATAAACCAAGGGTTTAAAATGTTCCTGCCACTTGCATCAGTTGCTGTGTACTGCAAAACTACACATTTCTCAAACAAAGAAAAACGTGGTTGATACAAATATCAGCATAGGCGGGGGAAAAAAGGCGAAAAGGATTGTGTTTAACCCTAAACCATGTTTTTACATTCAGCAGACTGAACGGATTTCAGACAAATTATTGTGTCACAAACAACAGGATAGCTCAATCATGAAGTGGTTCTTTATTCTGTCAACGCAAAAAGCCCCGCTGGTAAATTTTAGTACAATGTTGTAGCTGTTAATATTAGGACTAGGTAAACATGTGCTGCATTTCTAGAAGGGTTGTTTGAAGCTATCCCACTGTAGGTGTCCATACAAGTCAATGATTGATGAATTGGGCTAAAGTCTGGAAAGAAAGTCTGTTTTGCTTTTTCCTTATCCATCAATAACAGAGTTTGATCAAGAACAAATAGAAACCATCTCTTAACAACTAATTCCCCACCCTAGCGATCAACCCGTGGTGATGGGATGGAAAAGAGCCTGTTAAACTGCAAGAAGGATCCTAGGATTAATGAACAAGATGCTACAGGGGAGGCTGACTGATGAGTGCACCTGTTCCTAGTCAGATAACTATTAAAAATCAACTACCAACACTGATCAGAGAGGTGTAATCAATATTAGTAAAACTAAATTCACATGTAATGGGCGTGTGTTGATAAATAATTATAATTAATGTGTGTTAGATTAGATAAAGTTGAATCACTCAGACTGAATGACGCAGTGAGCCTCTTCAACGAGTCTCAACCTAAAGTAGACCTTTATAAAAGCTAATTAAAGTGAAGAGTGCGCAGTTTTTACGTCTCGAAAAAAAAATAACCACCGCGTTTCAATAGCTCTACCTGTCTGCAAATCGATCCAACAAAAAAACAAAACAAAAATAAGGATCATTAAAAATGGCGAGAGCTCCGAGCCGTTTGATTCTCCATACAATGAAGCAGCAAATCCCCGCGCTGTGCGGGCCTGGCTCACCGCACCGCTGACAACTTACTTTTTCACCTCTTGTCACGCATCAACTAAAACACCGTCAGACGTTTAAAACGGCTCTACTTGAGGCTTAACGGCTTTGTGTGTTTAAAAGCGCTACGGTTAAAGACATAAACGACACCGCGGCGAATATAAGCGGGGACTGACGTATCTGCGTTCCCGTTAGCCACATAGCAAACCCCATCAACCGAAAGACATGCCGCTTCTTAACGGACAACGTTAGCTGTGAACACAAATAGTGGATAACGCCCTAATATCCACGCAATGTTAAACATGTAATTAAATATTAGGTATATAGCATATAGAATGGGGGGGGGAATGCAAAACATCCGCACCGGGTTAGCAACCGAGGCCCAACCGCTCTAGCAGGATCGCAAAGGCCACCATTTTGAAACGCCACACACCCCCCTTCGTTAGCACCTGCTAACTAGCATGCTAACCAGCGATGACACAAAACGGATAGGGCCTCAGAGTTAATTTACTAGTTTAAAATTGATTGTCTGACAATGTGTATTCGGTTTGTGAAGATTTCAGTACATAGAGAAACGACTTTACATACGATAGTGGACAAAATGGTAATTTAGATTAACTTTGGAATATTTTATCATTTACTTAGAAGCCTTGAGTTGAAACACGCTGCTAGCGCTCACGTTCTAGGCTAGCAACGCTACATGCCGAATAATAATAAAAAACTATAACGAATGAGAAACTACATTTTAACCACAAGATAGTAATTATGTAGACAGGTACGTTTTTATTTGCCACGTGAAAACTGAGACTGCATGAAGCTTTATTAATTTACATTGAAATTGATTTATCTAATTTGTTAAGACAAAAAAAATTACAAATATTTAGGTTATCACTAATCAACATAATTTAGTATATGGAGGTTGTATGGCTAATTTAAACGAATATTTATCAAATAAACCAGATGTTTACAACAGCGTAAAAAATGCGGTACCGAAGCCGAATGAATGATTTATGCGACCGATATTCAAGTATGAAGACAGGAAAAACAGGATAATTTTTAATTTGCGACTCATTATTACAAAGGCGGAAAGATGAGTTAAGCACCGTTTGTTTATAACGCAAAATGAGGTCAGCTCCGCAAGAGTTTGCTGCAACGAGCGCACGATCAGCAGAAATCCAACCGGCTATCCAAGCCAGCATCGGGCCTTGTTGTTTACTGTAATGATGCGCTAAGATTGCACCAACAATAACTTTACGTATCCGACATGCACCGGGGGAACTATGTCATGCATTTTGCATGGTCTCTTCACCCTTCTTACCTTCCATCTCCATGTCCTCCGGTTCGCTGAGCTGCTGCTCGCCGGCTTTCTGCTGCTGCGTGTGGTGGTGGTTCATGTTGGCAGCTGCTGTCGTGATGCGGGACTCTCTGCTATCTCTGTCACCCTCGACCTTGTCCGGGGCAGGCTCGGCGGGGAACCGGGTTCTGGGCTGCTGGTGAGGTGTGGCGGTGGGATGCGGAGGTGGGGTGGACAGGTCGAGCCTTGGCGGCCGGGCCTGCTCTGTTGCGACCTCGGCCTTGTCCGCTGTCAGCGCCGGGGAGTGAGGAGGGGAGGTCAGCTGGGGAGCGGGTAGAGAAACGCGGACGTATTTGCTCGCTATTCGCCCAATTTCGGCGCTTTAGTTGGGGACAGATCGCTGGCTGACGGCGGGGCAATGGGACTCCGGGGACGGATTGGATCTGAATGAACCCCGGGAAACGAGGCTTCCACCTTCAGAAGCAAATCCCCCCTTTTTGCAGCGAGCGTTCAGCTACCTGACACTAGGCAGCCAAATTGTAATAGAGTTGCAACAATGAAAACAATGGCTCATTTGCTAGGGTGCAATTAGCAGCTTTGCCAGCGATATCCCCAGTCTGTCTGCTCCTCCGATTGTCCAACGACCGGGGAAGAACGAAGGGAAAAGCTATCCATTCAAACCGTTTCCACTAATGACGATTTGGAAGTTCACGGTGAGGAGTTAACAGGGCCCCGACATTAAACCAGCCCGACCAGGAAAAAAAAAGCCCCTAATACGTTCAACGACCCGACGTGGCTCCTCGCTGCATTTTAAAACTAACCTCTCGTCTCTTTCTGAGGAATGTGCCTGGTCATACGATGCTGTGCGGCGGCTCTCGGCCCGCTCCTCCCGTGGTTTGTGATGTGTTGGGTCTAAGCAAAATCTCAAAATGGCGGCCGCGCTTTCTCTGAAATGTCACATCCGCATGGTGATCCAAACACGAGCCCATCCCCGGCCAGATTCTTTTTTTTATATCTTGGTTCAACTGGCTCAGCGTGTTCATCATACACTGGAAACCATATAACACATTTTATTTAGGATTTTTTTTTAACATGAATTATTTATTCACATTTTAACGAACTTACCTATGATTAATATACGGAAGAAGATTAGGGCCACTGAAAAAAAAAAGTTGACTGATTTTAAATTTTATTTCAGTTTAACATGGGATAAAGGTCAGAATTCTGACTTTTTTCTCAGAATTCTGACTTTTTTCCCATACTAAACTGAAATAAAATAAAAAAAATTAGTTAACTTTTTTTTTCCACTGGCCCTAATCCTCTTCCGTATTAATAATAATAATACAGATAAAGATGGAAAAAAAACGTTTTATATTGTTAGCAGTACCTTTAAAATCCAAAAGTAAACTATGGCCACCTTCAGCTAACACCAATTTGTCTCGGAAATTAGATTTTTTTACTATCAGTGACCGCAAAGGGAACTTTAGTTGTTCCAAGTAGAAACACCAAAGATTTTTTTCTTCTTCATCAGTGTAACAATTATTTTCTTCAAATTGTGCTTTTAAATTAGTAAAGGAACAAGTTCCAATTTGAACAATTGCCCTTGTTAAACAGGAGAAACTACTCCAAGTCCCAACAGCAGATGCGTAGCCAGAAGGAAAATTAACGAGCAAAACATCCATATTTTCTAAATAAAGACAAACTATACTTTCCTACAGCCTTTGTTAACAAATAGACGCATATATTTAAACATCCGTGCTTTCTAGATAAAAGGTGTAGTGGATAAATCTTTTAGTTCATAGATCTGGAGTGTAAATTTTTTCCATCCTAGTTATTTACCTACTTGTATCAATAAACATTCTACATTAAATTGATATTTACAAGCACTAATATCTACATAAATTGATTATTTGATACGTTTTTATTAAAATTGTTATTTATCTATGACTTGCAGAGACACACTTAAGAGTATTACTGCTGCCACCATCTGTATTAGAGGGAAAAAATGGTAGGGGTGGGTGGCCAATGATTCGGTAAGGGTGGCCATGGCAACCCCTGGCCCCCCATCTAGCTCCGCCCCTGCCCAACAGACAACTTTCAACATTTACAATATTTTGTATGACAGTCATGTTGGTTATTAACCATTAAACACAATTCTAGGAGACCTCAGATTGTCTTAGTTGTTTAATTATATTTATCATTTAGGCCGTTGTTGGCTGTGATAGAGTCAATTTTCATAGAAAGTCAGTTTTCACAGTAGTCACCCATCCTCTACAAAGAGTACATTAAACATACTTTAATTAGTTTCTGTTATCTCATAAACTGTGTTGATTAATTCGACAGGCAATGGAAATGCATTTAAAATAAAAAGAAACAAAGCTGACTAATATATTTAAAAAAATTGTTTGGTGTTTATAGTATGCATTATAAAATAATTCATTTCTAAACAAATATATGTTGGACTTCATGCTGCATTCTAAGAACCTGACTTTCTCAATTACTAATCTCGAAGTTGGAAACTGCAGGAAAAATGTAATTACAATGATTCAGAGGGTAGGAGCAACAGGACCGTACCATTTTCTGTAATAAAGATGGCTACTATTGGCATTAAAAGTAAATCAATAATATACTTTGACCACTTTTAGTACTTCCTTATTGTTTTTGTAACATTTAGTAATTCATATACATACAACATTTAAGTGTTTATAAGAGATGTTTCAACAAAATACCACAGCATGTGTTTTTCTAATTTTTATGATCATAAAAGAGGTTGTATTAGTCATACATAAACAATAAATATCAGTACCACAAGGGGGAACTTTGGCAAAAATTGTAACACAATAAATAAAACAATACTAGAAATAGATATGTACACATAACCTCTTACTAAGTAGGCTTATTCCTAAATCATTATTTGAGTCATTCTCGCTTTATATTTTTCATGACAAAGCAGAATATTACTTTTTAAAGAAAAATTATGTTCCAAAATTATGTTCTTTTTTAAAACAAATTAGAACGCCAATGTGGAAAAAAAAAAGCAGGCGCTCTGTCTCCATCTAGCGGACACATACAGCTTCACATCCAGAGTCTCCATGCTTTTCTTGGCAGCGCCATGCAAAAAAACAAAACTATAATTTTTCACAAAGAAACATGGAAATTTAGTGTCTCGAACATAGTTAACCCAAACAATAATAAATCAGCACACCTGATTCAAATTATACATAGACTCCTCAGTAACCATCAATTGCTGAAGATGGCTGATTCATATAAGTAAGGTATGTTGCAGCAAAGATACACAAAAAACATGCAGGGCAGTGGTACTTGAGTGTATGGTTGTTCCTTGAATCTCTCTGCTTGGGGCTGCTGTAACCTTCATAATGTATTTCTATATGTTTTCCATAGAAAGAAAATACAAAAACTATTATTATATTTAAACTATGGAAATATTTTTAAAGGCTCAAAATGAGACAAAAAGAAAAAGAAAATCTAAGCTTTTAGGAAAATACGGGGGGATCGGGTCAAAATCATCCATAAAAAAAAAAAAAAAAGAAATTCTGCTTTTAAAAATGTAAGCCTTGTCCTCTTGTGTCTTCAACCTACTATTCTTATTAGCACAGAATCCCTTCATGTCAATGTTGGCATCACAAACGGTAGTATATATATTTTAGACCCATTAAAATTTTGCCAAAAACTGTGTAGATACTATATAAATAAATTAATGTATTTTCAGTAGAATGTATACTTTTATTCTGCACCACTTTAGACGTTCAGTAGGTATTCCATAACCTTTTAATAGGACTTCAGTCCCTCCATTTGAAGATCACAGTTTTTTGTTTGCTTTTTACATTTTTTTTAATGTCTGGTGTTGGATGCAATGCCGCTAAGTTGCTAGCTAGTTATGATGTGTAACCATAGGAAGTTTTTTTTTTTTTGTACACCTAGGAGCAGCTAATCATTATCTCGAAAGCTAAAATAATACCTCAACTGCTTCTGCTGGGAGTAGCCAAAGATGCAGAACAGCAGCAAGGAGAAGAGAGAAAAGAAAAATCAAGTAATCTCTTCCATCAATCATTATGGGCAATGTCAGCTGTTCAGGAACCAAGGTAAAATAACGCCAGAGCTCTAGGAAGGACCCAGTCAGAATATATTGGAAGTGAAATATTAAGTGTTTACTGAAACATGGCTGCAGGATTATATCCCAACTCCAGTGTCTCTCTCCAAGGCTGGGAAATGCAAGCGAGGTGGGTTGGCAGTACTTGTGAACAGCAAGTTCCTATGCACTATATTTAATCTATACGTTTGCATGACAGGACACATAGGCACAGGCCACCTTACTGAGTTTAAGAAAAATACATGATGTCTTAATGTGTGCTCTGTGTCACACATCCAAATGTACACACCTTCATATTTTGGAGTGTTTTAGCATGGAGCGCTTCAGCCGTTTGCTGTATTCTTGTGACTTCTGTTATTTGTAGTTCCTTTATAGTTTGACCAGCATCATCCAGGTGTGTCCTTTGTGTAATCCCGTCCATAAGGCTGAAGGCTGTTCAGATTCAGTTAAGCACTCTGGAGTTAATTTCCTACCCTAAATAGTGTACTGTCCAACCTGCAAAATGTAAAGGGATAGGAGCTAGGGATAGGAAGTAGTTGCTATGATATATTCATTCGAGATCAGCTATCTTCTTTCAAACCTAGAGCTACCATGTGGAAATACCTTATTGCAGTGTGTTGCCTGTGTTTACTTCCTGGTTCCTGAGAAAATCAAATGAGAATTATTAGAGTTTCCAAACCAAAGTGGGGCATTATGCATTTTATACCAACATAAAATGCCAACAATGGAAGCCAGGGGGAGAAGTGGATCAGAAATAGTCTAAGCCTCAGCATCCTTTGGTAGTGAACCATCCTTTTTTTTTTTTTTTACACAACTCCATGTGGCTTGTTTTTTTGTATTTAGCATAAGTTAATTTTCCATTCAATAAACAATGACATAAAATTCTGCTGTGTTGCATAGAGTCAATGCCCCCTTCACCAAACCTGATACTGAATGAAAAAGACAATGATGACATGGCTGTTCAGTTCATCCATCCATCCATCCATCCATCCATCCATCCATCCATCCATCCATCCATCCATCCATCCATCCATCCATCCATCCATCCATCCATTCTCTGGCTTATTCCACCACCAGTGTCCAGGCCTTGGGAAAAGACTACTCTAATACTTTTCTAGGCACTCATTCAAGCAAATGTTGATTCACAGCACCAAAGTCTTCTGCTGGGGCCTGAGCACCAAATAACCTTTTTCATTTATTTCATTATCTGCTTGTATCTCATCAAACCCTAGTTGGCCTCAGCATATGGGCGCTCAGCCTGGATCTGTTGGGAATTTCCTTCATTTAAAAGGGACTTTTTTTCTCCACTGTCGCTACATGCATGCTCTGTGTGAATGATTGCAGAGAGTCAACAAATCCTCGCAATCAGCCAGTTATTCTTAGATAGAAACATTTTGAAGAATATGATTGTATTACATGTATAAATAAACTGAATAGTACTTTGAGGTGGAATTGCATACACCCAGCATTCATTACACCTAAACTGACATTGGTAATATGTAAAAGAAAAGCTCTGCGTATATATAAGGCATCTACTGGTGCAAAGGGAAGAGTAAGGTCCCTTCTTTGATAGAGCAATCTATGTGTGGATTCTAAACAAACAGCTCTAGAATTTTCAAGTGCGGTATTAAAAGCAATGATTAAAAAGCAATGTCGGGACCAAATAAACACCTCTTTTTCTATACCATGTTAAGTATAGAAAGATTGGACCAATGTCTCACATTCTCAGTAGAGAACAACAAATTATTTCTTTATAAATGGACGGGATGAGAAGATGGCAGAAAGACCGAACAGGGTTGTGATAAAAGGAACATTAGGACATTAAATGTAATAAAATGTTACAAAATCACTCAGCATTATTAAAATCAACAAATATCCTTTATAAATCTTACCCCTTTTAACTTAGATCCAAGAAAAATAATTTATAACTTTTTGAAATGTAAGAAATGACAGCAATGGAATTTCAAGAGTTTGAAGTGCGTGTAGAATTAGAGGTCATTAAGATAAGAAAAAAAGAGTAGGATTATATGACCCACAGTGAACATAGGGTCTCTGAGTTAAAACAATATTTGTCAGATAGAAAATTAAGAAAATTAGAATACATTTTCTTTGGAAAATAAAAAAAGTTATTTTTTCCCATTAAACTGAATTTACTATTAAAAAGAAAAAAAATATGAAAAAGCTGTAGCTATAATAATATAATATAATNAACTGCTTCTGCTGGGAGTAGCCAAAGATGCAGAACAGCAGCAAGGAGAAGAGAGAAAAGAAAAATCAAGTAATCTCTTCCATCAATCATTATGGCCAATGTCAGCTGTTCAGGAACCAAGGTAAAATAACGCCAGAGCTCTAGGAAGGACCCAGTCAGAATATATTGGAAGTGAAATATTAAGTGTTTACTGAAACATGGCTGCAGGATTATATCCCAACTCCAGTGTCTCTCTCCAAGGCTGGGAAATGCAAGCGAGGTGGGTTGGCAGTACTTGTGAACAGCAAGTTCCTATGCACTATATTTAATCTATACGTTTGCATGACAGGACACATAGGCACAGGCCACCTTACTGAGTTTAACAAAAATACATGATGTCTTAATGTGTGCTCTGTGTCACACATCCAAATGTACACACCTTCATATTTTGGAGTGTTTTAGCATGGAGCGCTTCAGCCGTTTGCTGTATTCTTGTGACTTCTGTTATTTGTAGTTCCTTTATAGTTTGACCAGCATCATCCAGGTGTGTCCTTTGTGTAATCCCGTCCATAAGGCTGAAGGCTGTTCAGATTCAGTTAAGCACTCTGGAGTTAATTTCCTACCCTAAATAGTGTACTGTCCAACCTGCAAAATGTAAAGGGATAGGAGCTAGGGATAGGAAGTAGTTGCTATGATATATTCATTCGAGATCAGCTATCTTCTTTCAAACCTAGAGCTACCATGTGGAAATACCTTATTGCAGTGTGTTGCCTGTGTTTACTTCCTGGTTCCTGAGAAAATCAAATGAAAATAAAATAAAATAAAAAAAGTTATTTTTTCCCATTAAACTGAATTTACTATTAAAAAGAAAAAAAATATGAAAAAGCTGTAGCTATAATAATATAATATAATATGATAATATAAAATACAATACAATACAATACAATACAATACAATATAATATAATATAATATAATATAATAGACTTAGACAGATTTATTTTGTCATTTTGTAAACACGAGTGTTCGTTTAAAATAAATATATAAATAACATAAATTATATAATTAAATATATAATAAAGTATAATATAACATGATATAATATAATACATACCATGCAATACAATACAATACAATATAATATAATAGACTTAGACAGATTTATTTTGTCATTTTGAATACACAAGTTTATACAAAAAGAAATTTTGTTTAAAATAAATATATAAATAACATAAATTATATAATTAAATATATAATGTAATATAATATAATATAATACAATACATATCATGCAACACAATACAATGCAATACAATACAATATATTATAATAGACTTACACAAGTGTATACAAAAAGAAGTTTCGTTTAAAATAAATATATAAATAACATAAATTATATAATTAAAAATATATAATATAATAAAATACAGCAATATTGTGTCAGTTTCTGGATGATGGACGTGTGTGACAGCCAATCACAGAGAGGAATGACCTAAAGCCCTCCCAAACATGAATAACTGGCCAATTGTCGTCGACGTCGAGTGGAGTACATAACATTATTGTGTGTCCTGTATATATGCCGACGACGGCAAGTACGGAAAAATAGTTAGCTCAGCTCGCCTCCTGAGATAGTCAGGAGGGGCAGCGTTGCTATTCGACGACAAAAAGAACAAAATACAAAGCAGTATTTATGACTTTATTTATATAAGTTTATGTATGTTCCCCAGATATTATCAAATCCAAAGCTAGAACCGAATTTCCTCCGAGCTCTGTTGTATTAAATGGAGGAGAAGAAGGAAGAAGGGGACTCTGAGATACAGGAACACGGACCGGAGCACTGGTTCTCAAAATGGGAGCGGCAATGTTTAGCCGAAGCCGAGCAGATGGACCCGGGAGAAGAGGAGGCCGACAACGACCAGGATAAACTCTGGCATCTATTTCAAAACTCTGCCACTGCCGTAGCTCAACTGTACAAAGGTTAAAAAGCAACGCTTTATTTTCAGTTGCTAGTCGGTTAGCAGCCTGCTTCTAGACGCGCACTAACTGCCGGCTAAATGCTACCTAGCCTTTTTAGTCCGCTTGCTAGCCGGTATTGGCGTTTACAGGGGACTTTTTAAAGCTAAAGTTAGCTGGATGTTTTTACCAGTGGTTAGCATTTTCTCCTTAACGCTTCTTTACGGCTAATTCATTTTTCTAAAATGAGTTTAGCTTGATAAATATTAGTAACTACTTTGGAAAAAAAAAATCTAATGTTTGTTGACATTAAATAGATCATAGCTAACTTAACATTAGCTAAGTAGTTACAAAATGGCGATGGTAACAACAGTCGTAGCTACGTGACATTCCCAGCTGACTGTCACTGTTAACAAATGCTATTAGGCGTAGAACCGATTTTTTTTCCTAATCTGTCCTTTATAATTATACTGTCGAAACATATCCGTATGTTTGTTTACAAAACTCGTGCTTCCTTGTAGGTTTTAGATGCGGCTTTTCACCACTTGTAAAATTGCAAGATGGCGAGGATAAATATTTGTTCTCTGCTTTCTCCGTTATATTTTCCACAAATACAATCCCAATCATAAATAGTTGATCCAATGTTATGTCTTGTATGCATATTTCTTGTCCCTTTTAAACTTTAGTGCTGAGAGTGCAGTTAAGTTCTTTCTCCCCGCTGCCCTGTTGGCCGTCTAGCTGCTTGCTGACATCTATTTTTATGCCAAACCCCATCTCTGCAGTTAAAGAGGCCAGACAAAATGGCGTTTAAAAGTGAACCATGCTCTGCTTCGGTCACTTATGCTTCAGAGAATGTGTTTTAAAATGCCAACAGTTTGAATAATGAGCCATCATTTTTCTTCTATTCCACAGATAGGGTATGCCACCAGCAGGGCCTGTCATTGTGGGTGCCATTTCAGAATGCTGCTACAGCAGTAACCAACCTCTACAAAGGTAAACATCCATATGCTTCCAGCAGGCTTTTTAAGTTGCCACAAACCGAGGGTAACGTGTGTAGACTTCATACTCTCATTTTAATGATGACCTTTGTGTCCGGAGGTGTTTGTTGACAAACGTTCTCCTTTCACATGAAGTCCACCAAAACAACAGTGACACCAGTTCAGTCCATCTTCGGATGGACCAATCAATACAAAAACAAAGTATTGATCACTGGTTTATACGGATGGACCTCTTAAGTTAAAATCTTTACAGATGAAACTGAAAATTATTTACAGAGTTAAGGAAAGAAAACACCTGCTCTCTAATATTAAATGTATGTCTAATTGTAAAGCATAACCTGTTCAGTTTTGTAGAATTCACCCCCATTTGGACTTTTTCTTTATAAGAAATGATGTATGATGCACACACTGAAATTCTCAATATACTGTTCAGTCCTACAAAGTAGTGTGCAACTGTCTTGTAGATCTGTTTTCAGTCTCTTGATGTAAAAGCTTTGAAGGACTAATGTTCTTTGTAATATGTTCATAACTGCATTGCACTTCAGTTTTTTATCTCAGTCTCAAGTCTTTTACAGCATATGATATGTTTTCTTCCATGATTGGATTGAACTTTGTTCCATCCATTTTCTTTTAACTCTTTTGCCTCTTCATGATGCAGCAAAGCATCCCTGCCTCATAAAGTTCCCACCAGATGTTGGATAGTTTCTCCAACCTGAACGGTCCTCTTTGGGGCTTCTCCAAATACACTCATAACATTTAATCTTTTTTTTTTGTTTTTTTTGTAGTACAAAATTGTAGGCTTAAAAATGTTATGCTACTTTGTATTGATTCAGCACAAACAACCCAATAAAAGTAATTTTAGTATGTGGTTGTGACATGACAAAAATGTTAAAAGGTCTCAGATACTTCAGTGATTTTTTTTTTTTTTTTTTTGATTACCTTTATCATTTGGGTGAGTGTCAAATTTCAAAATTTAAAATTAATTCTTTACGTTCTGATTGGGTCTGAGGTCAAATTAGCTTGCTGGTATTAAAATAATTTTTTTAGCTGTTATTTGGATTGCATGGATGTGTAGCTATAAAATACAATGATGCTAGTATTATGCTAACATTAGACAACAGATGAATAAAGTGATGCAGTTAATACTAGCTGTAATGAATGTTCAAAATGCAATCTTTGATCTTATGAATCATTTTTTAGAAATTCATCTGAGAACCAGCTTAGGAAGGAAAATCTTTTTTTTTTTTTTAACTCTGTCATCCTGTTTACCACCAAGTATTATACTTTTTAGATTGACATTATTTTATTAGGTCCATGCTTGCATGGTTTTCAGTAATGATCAGTAATGTTCTCCATCACAGAGAGCGTAGAAGCCCATCAGAGAAGTTGTGACCGGGGCATCCAGATAGGTCACCAACGACGTAATAAGGTAGGTCTGTCTTTGTTGCTGTTCTGTTTTATTTTTCTCAAAATGTCCTGCTGTCTGCAAATTCCTTTCACAGGAAATAATGATAAAAATGGCCAAAAAAAACGTATCACACTTAAATCGAATGATAAGAGTTGTTTTTGCTTCTTTCTTCACAGGATATGCTGGCTTGGGTGAAAAAGCGCCGGAGAACCATCCGTAGGGAGGATCTTATAAGCTTTCTGTGTGGCAAAGCTCCACCACACAGAAGTAGCAGGACCAATTCTCGCCTGGCAATGGTGGCCCCTAGCCGGGCTAATTCTCCAGCTGAGACCGGCTCCTCTGTGGAAACAGACCTGCAGCCCTTCAGGGAGGCCATAGCTCTGCACGGTAAGAAGGGTTTGGTCTGGATACATAGATTGAAACTGTTTATTGTACATATGGCTGATCCACTAACGCAACAAATGCTTTAAATCTGCAGTAAAGGGATTTTATAAAATAAAGGTCTTTCCTCCAGGTTCAAATAATCTGCTATATATAGTTGAGAACCACATGACTCTGTTTCTGTGTGTGATAGCAGTCAGTATTGCTTCCTTGCCACATGTCACTCTTAGATAAGCTTGTTTTGCTGGGGTGTGTCCGTATTGGCCAATAGTGATAGCTGATCCCATTTTAACTCCAGCTGTGGGAATTTCACTGAGCATATTAGATTATATCAAAAATTAAGCAGTTTTTATTTGATTTGAAGTTGTTTTCTGTGTTCAGATGCATAGGTTTAGATGTGAATTCCCCATGTCTGTCTTTAAAGGGTTTATAATTTAAAGTAAACAAGTGAAGCTTGACATGAAGTAAAGTTGGATTGTGGTTTCGGTATTGTGGTAAAGTCTCTTTCAGAAGGCATTGTTCCTCTCATATTTTTGTCTATTATATAACCGGTTGTGTTTTTGCTTTTTTAGTTGCCTAAAAATACTAAAGGCTTCTGGATATTTCCTTTTTTAATTTCTTGTAAGACTGATTATGCATCCTGCCACGCGTTGTATAGTGCCTGGCAAGGAATGATTAAGAACAAAAACTACTCCTTGTAAAGTGTAAGTTAAAGGTTTAACCAGAGCTACTTATGAGCCATTAGTTGTTTTTCCTAATTTATTATAGTAATTTATGACTGTAGTCTTCAGACTCAGGTGTCTTGGTCTTATTGAACATCGGTCAGTCACAAACATTAAAGGAGGAAATTGGAAAATGAAAGATGCAAAAGCTTTCAACTGAGAAAAATGGGGAGGTAGAGATGATCACCTGCTTAAATGTTAAGATTTTAGCTCCCAAAGAATTTTTTTATTTTTTATTTTTTTTTCCTAATAAATGTTTTTTGGAGGAGTTTTAATGGACTTGGCATATTAACACTTAGCAGTTTGTACAGAATTCTGTTAGAGGTCTACTTGATCAAAGTTTAAAGATCTAACATGTTAGCAGTTTATTACAAACATGCTCTGGTTACATGGGGCCCTAATTAAACAGATGAGCAGCAGGCTTTGAAATATTTATGCTGCAAAACAAAAATAGGATAATTTGCCATTAGATTAAAAATGTTGTTTTGTGAGCTAATAAGGGAAGAATTTTTAAAATTGTAAATTAGTTTTTTTTGCTGTCATCTTTTATTAATTAGTTTGGTTTCTTCCTTCTCTTCATCTGGTCTTCCCATCCTTTCTCAGGTCTGAGTGGGGCCATGGCGAGCATCAGCGTGCGCTCCGGCGCTCCAGGTTCTCCCACACATGTGAGCGGGAGCAGCGGTAACACTGGGAGCGCGAGTGGAGGCAGTTCTTCTGGCTCTGGGCCCGTGTGCCGCAGCAGACGAAATGGGCTCCAAGACGTCGATCTGAACACTTTCATTACAGAAGAGATGGCCCGACATCTGGACTCTACCGGCTCCGCCGCCGTCGGGGGAGGAGGAACCAGGAAACGTAACTCCACCCAGTGTAGCGACGTCATCACGGACTCCCCAACGCACAAACGCAACAGGTTGATCTGACTGAACATCTGCCTGAGTGCAAAGAGAGGGACGGATAGCAACTTCCAAGCGTCTGTGCTTAAAATTAAAGTGAGGCCTGAAGGCTCACGGTTGCTTTTGTTCATGAATTGTGTCCCTTGTCTCCTTTCCTAACACTAAGTAGAGATCCACAATCAGAGCAGTCTGTGACAGAGAGAGAAACAAAGTGGGACGTTAGGACAGCCTCGCACATTCCTCAGACCAAGCTGCCCTGGAAAGGAGACAAAGGAGGTCACTTACTAATTCTGGGTTGTAGACAGTTCTCAATGAGTGGAAATACGCTGTGCTGTTCAACGAGCAAAAAGCCACTTCATCTCTGACACGTGTGCTTCCCCTCCTCATTCTGTCCTCACCCATCACCTTAATAAGGAAGAGGGGGCCATTATCACATGTGGGAGTCTGTGAATTGAGTTGCTCACCAAAAAATGCTGGAGCTGTGCTGGTTTAAGGCTCCGACGGCCCCATCTGCGTTTTCTGTTACTTCATGTTGCCTGAAAGCGAAGCCGCTTGTTCAGCTAGCATCACAACAGCGGCATACGTAGCCATATCTCTGTCTGTTGGGTTAATGACATCTAGTCGCTGGATATTCAAGTTTAATGTTCGCACATTGTTTTCATCTTTCTGCTCTGCTTCAGATTTTTTTTGTTTTTGTTTTTAACCACCAGTGTTAAATTAATGGGCTCATTTCAGCTGGAATAGCCAAGCTAACCCAACACAAACTGTTCAATTAGCTTTGTTCTTCTGTGTTATTTTTGATGAAAATTGAGTCTTAGTTTTCTCCGAAGCCCTGATTTTTCTCTCCCTGCCGTTTCATGAGAGCAGCTGCTGCTTAATGTGGTGCTGTGACAGTTCTCAGTTGCAGTAAGTACCTTTTTTTTTTTTTCTTTTGAAAAAAGTCATGCTCTTAGCATTTACCCCCAACGCATGCAAACAAATTGGCTCTTCCATCACCCCACTCAACCACTTAAAGTTGTTCTTTAATCTCAAATAGATCAGCTTCTCTTTAGGTGCTCAAAAATTAAAACACTTGATTCCAGCCACTGGAGCCTTTGTGTGTCCATCCCTGTGTGGAAAACCGTAGTTAATTTATTCTAAAGGTTGTATTGGTCTCTTTAGCTGTGGGCTGATAAGCCAGCGTTTTCTGCGTAAAAGGATCCTGGTTGCTTTTTGTTTTGTTTTTTCATACAAAATAATTCTGGGGCTCATTTCAGTTCTGAGTTGATTGTTGGTTTTACATCCTTTAAGGTGGATTACATTAGACACCGAGGTCACTTAAAATAGCCAGTTTGACTATTTTTGGTAAAGCAAATGTAAAGAGGGCTTAGAAGGATGTTTAGTGTTATGAGTGACAGAAAAGACAAGTTATGCCAAACGTGAAACTTTACTATTGATATTCCGATAGACACCCAACAGTCCATTCCCTTTTACGAAATTGTAAGAGAAGGTAAAATGTGCTGCAAATTCTTAGCTAGTTTGGAAGGACCGAAACATCCACAAAGGTGATCAGATTTATGTTCAACTACAAAGGATCTCCAGGTTCTGACTGGTTGGTGCTTTTAGACTGAAAATGTAATCTAACGTTAAAAATTCACTGAGTAGGAAAGATCTATGGTGGGTCAGAGCAAATCTGGTGATAATATGCTGATTTTGTGATTGATTGGTGCATATGTAAAGATAAAACTGAACCTGAATTTTCTAAATTACTTTCAACCTTCCTGGGATCTGAATGTTGGACATATTTTTTCTTTTTTTTTTTTTTTTTTTGCTGTCTGCCATCTCCTGCTCTCCTCTTCATGTCTTTTTCACACATTTTATTTATTGTTATGCTTAGGAAAAAAAAATTTTCTGTTTTGTTTAAAGCATGCCGGCACACCCTGCTGTGCCTCTTCAATTTGATTGTTAATTATGTATTTTTCTGTTTTTGTTTGTTCGGCTGAAGCAGGTGCTTAAAACTGCAGGTGGGAATGGCATGGACTAATATATAAAATAATTAGCTTGATTTTTACTTGCATTTAAAAAATCAAGTAATTCTTGTTAGGGTGACGTTGTTGGCAGGAGTCAGACGGTGCCTCATGATCTGCTCCATTCTACTGCCAAAATGCAACGTTTAAAGTCAGCTGGAGTTCAGTTTAACTTGGATTAGCTTTATAAATCTTCAATCTGAGCTCACTGATTAGTATCTTAACACTTTCCTTTCAGTGTTGGTAGGATATCTGTCAGTGTTTGGCTGTAAACTGACAGCAATGACCGCCTTCTGTTCACGTTCTGACAAGTTGGCGAAGGAGATTTCATGTGAGAATAAGAAAATATATTTTTCTCCTACATTTACCTTCAATTGAGATATTTTCCAAGCTCCTGTTCAGGTTGGCTCATTTGCTAGTTTATGGTTTATTTAGAGCTGCCATATTTTTGTTCCTTTCCTCAGTCGGTCATGGCCTTCATGTCCTTCATCAGACTGACTTCATGCCACAGGACGTCTTCAGAGCCAAAACTAGGATCAGCTGTTTCTGGATACTTATTTGTCTAAAATAAGATAAATGGCTAATCTATATTCTTAACAAATAATTGTTGGTATATGTGTGGTTCACAGTGTAAAATAATAAAACAATTCAGTTGAATATTGAAAATTGTATTAAATTGTATGCTTACAATGGTTCTGAACTCGGTTTTTCTGTGTGGGTTTAGAAAGGGAATAGAACAGGTTTGTTTTAATAAATCTGAAGTGTTTTTTGATAATTACAATGAGAAACAAGGGACACATTTTGTACTCGTAAAATGAGAATTTGAAATCTTCACAGTGAAAACTTTCAGACATTTAATCTTGTTTAGTAAAATGTTAGTACTGAAATCCCACACCGGACAGTTGCCAACATCTGCCAATTAGATTTAAAATTTTCAGGAACAAGTAGTGATGGTTTAATAGAAATGGCACATTTCTTTTGGAACAAAGATGTTGAACAAAGGATGTTTCACTCTGTATCATAAAACCGTGAAGGGGAGCATTTACTGATGGTCTCATGGAGGCTATAACATCCCTATCATACCAATAATTTTATATAGAAAAACTGGTCTGTCTTTAAACCACTAGGGGGCACCAGAATACAGTTTTAGAAAGTGAATCAGCACTGTGCCTCTAATTACATTTAATTACCTTACATACTTTTCTGTGTTTCTCTGTATTAATGTTGGACAACAATCTTATATAAAAGCTTACTGATTAAAATGTATTGTTAGATTTCCATGTATTTCCAAGCTTAAATAATTAAGCTTTAATTAGAATAACTGTGCAAGCACAAATATCCAACTTGATTCAAAAGGATTAAAAAGAAAACACCCAAAACACATTGGGTTTGCGTGGGAAAAGAAACAAAATTTACTGTTTTACTTTTAAAGCAGAGCTACATAGGAGTAAAGTTATTACAGCTAACATTGCTGATTATCTGTTGCTACAGATTTGGTTCATGGGGGGAAATCTTGAGGCATTATGCCCTCCTTCATTTACAAACACTAATGTGGAAAACAACAAAATATATGAAATACATATGGATGCAGTTTGTTGATGTTGATAAATTACCAACAGAAATATTCTAAAGACCAGTTAGAAGAGGTCCTAATATGATGTTCTGAGCTCTTTAAAGTCCATTGCAACTCGAGCAGAGCTTTCGCCAACTGGAACGCAGAGCTGTTTTGTAGTAGTGTTACTCAGATCTGGCTGAGGGGAAGGAATTTCTGGTAGTAGCTCTTGGTTACATCAATCATCAGATCCTGTGTGCACTCTGGGAGCTCTCCAGAAAACAGACCTGAGAAAACAGCCGGAGAGAAAGAACCGTTAAAGCAGGCCAGGTAGGACAACAGGGCAATAAATGTGTGGTGGATGTTCCTGCAGACCTGGACATCCAGAGAAGACTGTGAATGGTGGAACGACTGTCTCAGGAGGAAGCACTGTATTGTCCAAGATCTTACAGCAGTCTTTCAGTACACATCGACGGCCCTGCACCACAGAAAGCCAAATTAAAATAACGAACACTGATAATTTCACACCTTTAACCTAATCTGAAAGTCTAGTTTGTTCTATAAATTATTTTGTACTTTTTTTTTTAAAACAATAAACTGGTTTAAAAAAATCAGGACAAGACATTTTATTTCTCTTTTTACCAATACAAACTAAGCAATCAACTCTTAAAGTTTCACTATTGAAAATTTTATTAGAGTTCCTAAATTACAATTAAAATAAAGAAAGATTACATAGTTGTGTAAAACTGAAAATTCACTTCAGTCTATAAATAAAACACTACAGGAACGTTTTTTCTTTACGAAACTTTTTTTGGAACGTCATTGAAAAGCGCTGACGACCCGGTGAGTAGCATATTTTAAAAAAAGAACGTTTAAGGTTGTTTTAAGGACATCATCGGACATGCACTATGGAAGCCATTCTGAAGCAGCCAGGGGGTGATTCTGCATGAGCCAAATAGCAGAGACAGGACCAATTGTCAAAATTTTGGTGTCGATCATTCGATTTCATCCTGGACACTACAGAAAATGGGCTAAAAGTGTTAAAAACCGGAATTTTCCTTTAAATATATTTATCAGATCTTAAAACATCTCTAGTTTCCATAATTGTAATTACTATGAGTAATATATATATATATATTTTTTTTTTTGCACTATTTATAAAAATGTTTAAATCTCATTTCTGCAGGGTTTTTTAAGGATTGAAGTATAAGATCTGAAAAGATTACAAGAAAACTTGGATAGCAGAAGGTTATCATTGACAACCAAAATGGATTAATGTAAAAATGGATGGACAGAAGAATGGTGGAGTAAATAAAGTCTGGAAGTACAAATATTTTTTCATGCCAGATTCTACTTTTATTCCCTACTTTTCAAGCTTTTGTGTGAACTTATGAAAAAATACTGTATGCATTTCCATCTTTTTTCAGTTTCGAGGAGATACATAAAGGATATTTTAAAAAGGCATAAAAAAGTCCACCCTAAACAGTGTAATCCATTCAGTTCTGTCTGCCAGCAGTTTCTCTGCTGTTCTGCATCTTTATAAGATATGATCATCATGTGACTGTGAGGGACTGCAGCTGGAGGGCAGCTTCACAGTTATCTGCCAGCTTTCTTCTAACTGTTCCTATGCATGATAGCTGGTTTTATTTCACTCACTATTACGCAGTTCTTGCCGATGTGGACATATGAGCCGATCTGTGCTGCGTTGACCACACAGTCCTCCTCGATGAAGACATGGTCTCCGATCTGGAGTGGAAAAAACGCCACACTAAAGGAAAACAACAGAAGCATTAAACCCAGAGCTCTTAATACAAACCAACATGACATGACTGCATTATAAACATTAGCGCAGCATTAGAAATAAAATGCAGGATCCCTCCTAAGATATAACTAAAGAAAGATTATTTATAATCTATTCTCAAAAATTGGATTCATGAGGGAAATAAGAAAGATGTTTTACCCTTTGCTGAACTTTTTAAAAGGTGGTCGAATAACACTCCTGCTTTTGACAACACAGTGTCTGCCCACTCTTACATTGGCCAGATCGCCCCTGATGATGCAGTCGTTCATCACAATAGTCTGAAAGAACACAAGCAGAGCCCTGAAAACACATTTCCTTCTTTGATAGCAAGCGTTTATTTAGGTCATCCTCTCACTTTGCCGTTCAGCACGATGTTTTGACTCCCGCAAAGTACAGACTGCCTGCTCACTTTGTTTCCAGAAGCCTGTAATAAATGACATGATGATTAAAAAAACAATCATGCATCCAACGCCCTTTTCCAGTATTAGCTTCCAGCTAATCAAAACAGCCGCTATTTTAGCTGCATAATATTAGAAAAGCTACAATTATTACCGTCTCTATGTACTCCGCTTTGTTGTAAAGTATTTCAGACAACTCCATAGTTATTAATAAAATCAGGAATTATTAGTAACAGCAATTATTATTATTATTTGAAAACGGTCTAATGCTTATCATTCCTAGCTCTAAGCTCGGCCCTTTTCCACTTCCTGGCTTTTTGCGCATGCGCACTTCTTCTTCTTTGCCATTATGGCGGATCGCAAGCAAGTTTAAGCTGCATACCGCCACCTACTGTACATGAGTGTGTAGCAACATTACAACACATCAAATGCAATTTTTTTTATTTGTATTCTGTGGATAAATAAATAATGCTTTCCTTAATCAGTGTATATCCTTTATATTTCCTTAACTTCCCAATATTACTTTAAGACTCCATTCTTTGCCTGTCCTTCCAACCATTCTTCTCAATTTCTCCCTTTCATGTTCATAAATTTTACAGTTCATAACATATTCTACATTTTGTTTTTCTCCACATGCTTCACATTTATTATTCATTTTCCTACCTATTAAATATAAATTGCATTTAAATAGGCATGACCCACTCTTAATATGATCATTATTACTTCTTCCCTTCTGTTTCTCTCATTAATGATTATATTTAATACAGATTTTTGTACCTTATATAATCCTCTTCCTTTCTTATCTTCATTTCACCTCTTCTGCCATTTTTCCCTGCCTTTACTCTTAATAGGTGATTTCCCTTCCCCTTTCCATATAGGAATTGTAATGGTTATTGTTCCCTCTAAAGCCCTTTTTGCTAATTTATCTGCCTTTTCATTGCCTTTTACACCTTCATGTGCTGGAACCCAACATGACCAAATATCAATGCCACCCCTATATAATCTAAATAGACCATTTCTACTGTGAAAACAGATGGTTGATCTGATATTCTTTTAGAAATATATATATTTCAAACTCTGGCATATTGGTTTCTTCTTCTTCTGTCAGAATAAGGCTGGAGTTTCACTTCCACAGAGCCACACAGAACATGGAGGATTTTATTCAGCTGTGGGGTTTTAAAAACATTTTATGTACTGTGTCAGATGATGGAGAACTGCATTTTAACAAGCTCATCGTTTAACGATTTTAACTCACACTTGTTTTTATCTTAATAGTGATTTTTAAATGACACTCTTTTTACGTCAATTGTTTATATGTTTGAATTGTTTAAATAAAAGTGTTGTTAAAAGTCAAGTCTTCTTCTTCCTCCTCTTTTATGGCGGTTGGCAACCAACTTATTGATGTGCATTACCGCCATCTACTGAAATGTGGCTCGGGATGCTATATCCCACACATACAAAAAAAATAAATAAAATAAATAAATAAAAGTTATATTAATTAAGCTAATGAATCTAATATACTTTATATCAATTTCGTTTTCCTAAGGTAATTCATTAAATAAATAAAAAAAACACTTCCTGTTTTTTTGCGCATGCGCACTTCTAAGATCGATTGGTATTGTCTTAACTGGGTGCGCTCATAATTTTCCTGGCTTCAAAAATATTATTTTCCAAATGATAATTTTAAAGTGTTTTTTCTCGGTAGTTTACATAAAAATATCGATAGATAAACAATAATTTATATATTTATTAAAAGCTAGTTTATGTACTGCGCATGCGCAGTTTCGAGCCCTTGACCTGAAGTCTTCTTACTTGCCTCTGATCCAGCAGCAGGTTCTCCAAACAACATGGCGGCCCGTGTCCTGCAGCAGTGTGTCCGCTCGCTCGCCCGACCCTCGCTGAGACTCTGCCCGGTTAACCTCGCTCTCAGACCGGCTGTCGCACCGACAGTCACCGTTCACCGACTTCTCTCGTTCGCGGCAGACAGCCGGAGGACGCGGTGGCTGGAACAGAGCAGGGTGAGCTTCACCGCTAACGCGGCACGGGACCGCGGCCTAGCTTTAGCAGCTGTGTGACCTACTCGATGTCTTTCAAAGCTGACGGGCTAAAAGGCTGTGATGCAGGGGTCGCTCTGCCGGGTGACCTTTGTATAAGACAAACTTTTTAACTTGATGCACTCTCCAAACGATGGCACACTTTAAAGGGACGTTTTAATGACACGAATGCAGTGTTTTGTCACTTGTTAGCAGTTAAAGCTAGCTGTTAGCTAAGTTTACAGACATGTGTTGTTATGCATGTATTGATGAACTCCACATTTTAAACTAATTAATGTTTGTAACGGCTAAAGGAAAACATGGCAAAGAGGCTAAATATCTAGAAAAGTTTTGTCTTCAACATGCACCATGTGGATGTGTTATGAAAACTAGCTCTGAGGGTCATTCATAAAGGTGTGTCATGAAGAGGTGCTGTTTAAAGCAGAAAAGCTGGTATAAAATAAAACATTAAATTTTCTTTACATCCGATTTCCACATTAAACACAAACATTTTGCGCACCTGAGAAATAAAATTATGTTGTATAAACTCTTCTGCTTATTATCCAAAGCCAAGCTTCTCTCCTGCAAAAAAAAATCTGACTTGAAGTAAATATATAATTGCCAGGATTTAATTATATGTAGATCTAATGTGTCTTTAGTTGTCTTTGTTTCTAATTCTTAGTTATTTCACTCTTGAGACTCTCTAAACTCATTTTTCTGTTAGTTTTTCACAAGCCAATCTTTTTATAAACAATTATGTGAAATGCTATAACTGCATTAGAACAGGTGTGTGTGTGTGTGTGTGTGTGTGTGTGTGTGTATATATATATCTTCTGCTGTGAATGTATTGCTAAATAAATGGCATGGGTGCAATGAAATAAAGGCAGAATACAGACTGCCAAAGTGATAAATATTGTCATCTGACAATCGATACCAAATGTGTGTTTTTAATGATTGGAAAATGATAGGATTTTTGAACTTTTCAACTTTGTTTTGGTTAGGAATGATTGTGTTCAAAATCATTTGCTAGAGTTACATATTAACTAATTTCTCAGAGTTTTATTTTATATTGAAATGTTGTCTGACTTTCCATCCTGAGATTTAAACATATTTTTTCCTCCTGGCTCTCTTTAGATCTCATCAGTGGGAGTGTTTTGCCGACAGTATGGCGACCTGCCTCCTCTCACCATAGAAACCATTAAAGACCGTGTCATGTATGTACTTAAACTCTACGACAAGATCAACCCAGAGAAGGTGAGTGTTATTGCTAGCATGCAAAGGGTCTCTGCTGTGCCTGTTATGAAATCATAAAGCGATGTCCCGACAACTTTATTCCATTTCTGATATTATACAAATACTGACCCGATATAGTACCAGCATATATTATACGTACTTTTATTACAAATGTTTTGTAGGGTATCATAAAGCCCAATCAGATTATTTAATGAACAGAACAAAAATGGGTATGAGAACATCTACATTTTAAACAGGAGTGGAGTCTTTCCTCAGCATCACTGTATCAGCTTTTACTTATTGATATCAGATTGTGTCATCCCTAATTTGAGTATTTTCTAGATTTCTATGCATACCTTTGACCAGACCTGCCATGATGCAGTGATTCAGATCTGTGAAGTTTTCTAATTACGTCATTTTTGTCCTCCAGCTTCAAACAACCTCCCATTTCATGAAAGATTTGGGTTTGGACAGCTTGGACCAGGTGGAGATCATTATGGCCATGGAAGATGAGTTCGGTGAGGCTGCTTGCTGACATTTATCGGTACACGCTCTGAATTGTTAGGAATGCAGCTCAAGGACAGATCTAATGATACGTTCACACCGGATACGCTTTGAGCTGCAAAAAAAAAGCGCCTGCTGCTTCATTTTTGCCGCTTGTACACATTAAGGTCAGACGCGCCTCTAGAGCATCTTTGACGCTCCTGAAGTGCGTCCAGTAAAGTGTGTCCAGATGCATCTGATGCTTCTGCTGCTCCCATGTTTATGGCAGAGAGCAGCTTTACCATATTTGCTGTGATAAGTGGGTAAAAAATGGGATTTAATATATTTTTAAGGGAGAAATTCCACCTCAAAACATTATGCCTTAAACATGATCCTGCCTTAATATATTATTTTGCTGTTGGAGCTGGACAGACCCCCACATACCTGCAGTGCGGTACAAACTGCAGGCACCAGAATAATAAAATCAAACATATTTTGCTGACAGGCTTCGACATTTTAAGTTAATTTAGGCATTTTTAAATTGTTTCATGGGAGTGATCATAGTTATCTGCATCAGCAGCGCTGGGTCCGTCTCCCTGCCAGCTCCCAGATCAGCTTCTCTGATTGGTTGATGTGGCGCACCGAGCAGCAAAAGTTAAATTTTCCAACTCCAGCATGTGCCTCAGAAGCTCATGAGCCGCTGCTCAGATGCTTCGAGATGCGCTGGTCGTGACGCACTGCAGGACCTTTTAATGCGCATCAAACATTGACTTTGCAGTTAAAACGGCTGCTTAAATCAATTGAGTTCTGAATGTAGCATATAAGTCTTTTAGCTTGTCTTCCTGCAGATGTCAGGCTGGTTTTAGAGCATGAGAGGATCTTGAGTCTAAAAGAACAATTGTTGGCTTTTCCCTGTTCATTTTAAATTCCATCTGTTTCTTTGCTTCAGTCTTGACTAAAACCCTTCAGAGGGTTTCATAAATATAAACTTTATCTCTCATTTGTGAAAAACTGGAACAATTTAGCCATTTCTAATCCTTATAAAAGAACAACTGCCCTCCTTTTGACACGAAAACTTGTCAAAGCTCAAACTTATGCCCCATTTACACTTCCCCTCCTAAACCAATCTGTGCAAAGTTCAGACCGAGCTTAAATCAGTTGCTGAGCTTTGTTCCTTACAGCGATTTACACATCACGCTAGCACGGTTCCTCACCTCCTATCAGAGGAATTACGAAAACAAAAATGTCAGCGCCTATAACATTCAGGAACTGATATATCTGGATAGCATCCGCCTCCCAAATTTTAATGAGAGCCTCGGCGTCAGCCCAGGTCGCACCATGCTCTTTTGATGCCATTTATTGTAAATAGGCTGAGAAGAGGTTTGTGTTGTAAACAGGTGAATAGATCTGTGTATTATAAAGCCGGACACACAGGAAAACCTTCAAAATGAGTCGGCTGACCTTAAATAGAAGATGACACATCTGCTCATGCTCACTTTTATCAGATAACCGAGCCTCACTGTTGATCTAGTGCTAGATTTAGCATGGTTTGGTTGGGTCCGCCACGGTCCAGTTCAGTTGCTTACTATTTGCACTCAAGTTATGGTGTTCAGTCCGTTCTCAGCACTGTTTCAAAAGCGTTGTGTAAATGGGGCTACGGTCAATGAGAACACATTACTTACTTTGGACACTCTAGGTTTTCATGCAGATTTATTTACGCATAAACAGGGGGATTGCAGGTATTTCAGTTTTGTCGTTAACTGGATCCCTGTTCTGCTGCAGGCTTTGAGATCCCAGATGCTGAAGCAGAGAAGCTCATGACTCCAGAGGAGATTGTACAATACATTGCAGACAAGAAGGATGTTTATGAATAACAGTTCAAAGGCAGGTACTACAACTTTTTTTCAGTCTTCTTTAATTTACATTCATTTTATTTTACATAATTTCCTTTGACTTTATAGTTCCAGAGGATGCCGCCCCATGGGAAGTACTTTTGAAGCAGATTGGCACCACTTTTTCCACTTCCGCCCCATAAGCTCCTCAGTCCATCATGGCGAAGTCTGCATCGTCAGCTGTGTCTTGTGTTTCAGTGTATTTAAAATGAAAATGTTCTTGGGAGCTTGGATATTAAAAAAAACTATTAAACAAGGATCTGCCACTGCTGATTTTCATTTTTCTTCAGGTTTCAGCCTGTGAAACTGATGTACACTTTTTCTCTGATAGATCAATAAAGGCAGGATGGATGGTTCTGTGACTGCTGCTCTGTTAATTTATATGAAGGATAACTAGTTTTAAAGATGTGCTTAAATTATAAAGTTGGGTTGAACAAATTGTCTTAAAGCTGACTCAAATATAGTTTTCCAAATTTTTTAACCATCACAATTTATTTTTCATGCTGAGGTGATCCTTAAGCAGGGTTTCTGCTGGTCATTAAGTCATAATGTTTTAATTAAGGCCTTAATTGGCATTAAAATTCATTAAATGTGATTATCATGGCATTTAAAATACTTTATTAAAAAAAAATTGTCAAATATAACAGATTTAACTGCTCCTGGTTGATCCTAAAGCCATATGTCCGGAACAGAAGCTCGAGGCACAGAAAAATGAGCAAATGCTAATTTTAACATAAGTGGCTGAAAAACGAGAAATTCAGGACATGGCTGCAGCCTGTCGATGGTAAAGATTACGAAGGATTTGGCCGTGTTTATGTAAAAAAAAAAAAAGTATATTTATATATAAAAAAAATACATAAAAAGCATTTAATTAGAGTTCCTCTTTCCTGTATCAACCCTGTAAAGGAATGGGTTTAAAACCTGGACATGTTTAATTCATAAGTCCAGGTGCAAATAGTATTCAAAACACTTAAAGTATTTTTCAACTGAGTAAATGATCAATTATCTGCATTTGTTCTGCATTTCCTTTCAAATTGGGCCATTAATAGAAACCCAGAGTCAGGAGGGATAAACAGCAGCACCTAAAAAGTATAATACTGCAAAGTAACAGAAATTCAGTTCACTATTGTATCTCAAAGGCATCCATTTCCCTGTCTAAAACTCTAAAAATGTATGACAGGACAAAATCTTTTAGCATTTATATTAAAGACTGGCTTGGTGCAATCCTGGAGGTTAGGATTTATAGGAGTTGGCTGTTCAAAGTACTGAATTTACAAGGAAAGTTTGCTGGAGGGAAAACATGCAAATAGGGATAATTTCAAACTTCAGTGGAATGTATAGTCCAGTCAACGTTGGGGAGATTAGCAAGGAATGGACTGGAGTTAAAGTCAAATTAGTGTTTGCTAATCCCCAATTTAACACTTCATGTTTAAAATTTAAGGGAATTTCATCTGCTGGTGTCTTTATGTTCAGTCAAGTTACAGGGTGCTATTAAAGTAAGAAGTGCTGCCCAAACGTCACACTGGAATAATGCAACGGGATCTGTTAACCACTATAATAACGAACAGAAATAAGTTTAACAAAAAAAAAAAAAAGGAAAGCAGATATAGTGGACTGATGGAGGCACACAAGGAAAGAGTTTAAAATGATCCAAGGGTAACGGACAAAGACGGGATATCTGGAACGTCACAAGAAAAAATAAGCAGAACACAAGGAGAAACCAGATTACAGATCGTGTAGAAATGCTGGAAATAAAGACACAGAGCTTAGCTTTTTTTTTTTTTGTCACTGTTAGTCTTTTATTGAGGGTTGTACCCAAGTTATACAGCTTTGTATGCTGGCTGCAGGAGCCAGAGGGTTACAAACAGTAATCAGTATACGAGTACAGCCAACAGAAGACCTACTAACTACTCTACACCTTAATACAGATTCTCATAAGAGCACTAAAATCCAGAAAATTAAAAAGAAAAATACAGAACAAACCAAGCGGAAAAGGATAAAAAAAAAAAAAGATTAAATGAACCCAAACATATAGACAGCATCAGAGGAGACATTCATTATTAGAGCACACTGGAGTTGGTTTTCTATACCACGTAATATCAGGCGACTTTGTTTTTTTTTTTTGTCAATTTATAACCATACAAATAAAGATTGTCCTTCAAAAAGTGCAGATTCAACTGAAGTTAAGATAAAATCCTTTGATGAGCAGAGGAAGACAATTGGAAGATGAAAAAAAGGTACTTCCTGTTGTGTTTTTTTTTTTTTGGAAAGGACGGCGTCCTCTCAATGATTATAGACACTGTATGCTTATATTCTTATATATATATTATATATAGTTTCAACAGTCTCCCCCAAAGCAATGTGCATAATAGGTTTAAAGGTGATCCAACTACACACTGTGGATTGATAGAATCTCTATAAAAAACATTGTAGTTGTGTAAAATTTGCAGTTTCACCGGCCAAGCTGGGAAAATAAATGGACTTTGCAAATCTTAACCTGTCCTCTCTCCTGCTACAACTGGCCTGACGCCTGCTAGGTTATAAAGGTTTATCAGGTCTTTTTTTTTCTTTGTTTTTATTTATTTTTTTATTTTAAAGATTATTAGAAGCAGTACAAGAAGTACAATTCAAAGATGGCACGTGTTTGAGGAACGTTATTGGGAATCCCATCTCAGCTGCGTTTCTAAAAAGGGATTTTTATATGATTTTGTTGGGTTTAATATAATTTAAAGATAAATAACCCAAGGTAGACATGGAAGCCTGGGTTCAACACTCCACTGCATAGTCTCTCTGAGCAACAACCCCCCGCCCCCCCAAAAAAAACCCCACCCGTCCCACTTCTTTGTGCTGGTTAGACTAAAGCTTTTCAGGGTTTTTACATGTGTGGTCATACTAAGTGTAAAAGAAAGACAGCAGATTCTCACAGTTTTTATTTAATTTTTTTTTTGTTTTTTTTCTTGTCAAAAAAATAGCCTTAGCACTTTTGATCGACTATAAGAGCCGTTGGGTGTGTTATGATATAATATAGCATTTAGTCACAGGATAGTTAAGAGAAAACACAACGAGTCACATTATTTGTACTTTAAATATATAAAAAGTAGTAGAGTATCACCAGCGAATCTCCTTCCCTCCCTCTTCCACCTTTCCTTCTTTCCTCCCCTCGTCTGGCCCTGTCGTGGAGCTGCTTGGCAGCTTTGGGGATTGTACTTTGCTCTTGGTGGTTTTCCTCTCATCATCCTCCTTATGCAAACATTTTTTTGTTGTTTTTTTTTCTTCAAGCATTTAAACATTGTCCAGCTTTTTAAATACGCATATGCACAAATACAGCTTTAGAACAAAAAAAACCTCTAAAAGTCAATCCCTTTCCTTCCCTAACAACCCTCCCTCCTCGATTTGGCATAAATTCACACACACACACACACACGCATCTTCACACACACCAACAGTGGATTTAACAAGACAAAAGATAGCACAACTCTGCTGAGAGCAAAAACTAAATTATTACTGAGAGGCATTTTTACAGACTTTGCTCATCCCTTCTCTAACAGCGCAGCAAAGCTACCCCCCCCCGGGCTGCTCAGAGATCAGTTATCGTCCCACTAAGGTTTAAGGTAAGGATACTGCAGTGGGGCAAAACCGCTCTAACATCAGCACTGGAAAATGTGCATTTAAAAAAAAAAAAAATCAGAATGACATAAGTAATCTTAAGTGAGCAGAAAAGGGAATATGGACAGATGTGGGCCGACTTGCTCCGTATTCTCCTGTCAGTTATTTTGGATCCTGTAAATTGAGCTTAGGGTTCGGATGTGGAAGAGTCCATTCAAGATAAGCCTGCAAGGAAGCAAGTGTGTCCCTGAAAAGCCTTACTGGTCACATCCTCTTGCCTGACTCGCAGAGAAAGGGGGCTTAGCAAAAACAAAACAGAACACCTACTTTCAGTCGCAAGCATCTCTCAGCCAGAATCGGACATGGCCGGAGACGCTGAAGGGGCCGGAGTCGTCGAACCCGAGCTCCGCTAAGCTCGTGTTAACCGTTTCAGCTACAATCAGGCGAGGAAAAACTAAGCACCAGTCTTGAGTCGCAGCTCATGCAAACAATAGTTACCCTGTTGCTGACAAACACCTGAAAACGAATCCTCGCCGTCTGAACTGACTCCAGTTTTTCCTCCAATCCGCCCGAGTGCAAAAATCCTAGGCTCCTCAGTTCAATACGTCAACTTAAATTAACTAAGAAAAAAACTGTTTCGACGTTCCATTTGATAACTTCAACGACACAAAAAAACAAAACACAAACATATGAATCTTTATATATATATGTAGTTTAAGCAAAGAGACGTGGAAATAAGTAAACTAATCTTTTGTATGATTGAATTATTTGGTAGAGAGCTTTCAATACTGGCACACACCACTGTCAAGTCTGGCTAATACTTGAGGTTTATTCACTACAAACGCATTTAAAGTCCTTTTACGTATATAGATATATATAATTTTTATACTAAGGAAAACACAACTAAAGCCAAAATATTTGTAGCTGTTCTGAAATAAAAACCCTAATCGGGGTGGGGGTGATAAATGTGCGCACTAACACACGTATAACAGGCTAAACACAAGAAGAGGAAGAAAATAAAACGCAAGATAAGAAAAAAAATTAAGGTCCATGGCTTCGCTAATGCTGATCTCTCATCCAACGTGCTCTGAAGCTTTTGCCTTGTTGCGCTAAAATTGTGCATCATAGTAACTCAACAATCACTGGTGTATAGGTAAATTGAATATTCACGAAAGTTTTCTCTTTAATCGACATTTACATTCACACTGTTTCCATTTTTCCTTTCTCCCCCTTTCTCTCACACAAACACGCACGCAAAACTAATTCACGACGTCAAACTTCAGATGAGTACTCCCCACCCTTCCCTGACCCAAAGGAGGGGAAGAGAAAACCAACCAAAAAAAAAATAAAACAAACAGTACAATACAATCATATTCTATTTGTAAACAGGTAGAAGCCACTTGACTTGTTGCATCTTCGGACACATTTAGGATCAAGGCAATGAAATGTGGACGACTTTTGCACTGTTAAAATATCTTCAACCATTTTTTTTTTTTTTTTTTACGTTTTTCCTTTTTAAACACCATTTGTGGCAATGATTAAAAGCATTAAACAAAAACAAGAGCATGTAGTCGTACTTAATGAAACATTTCACATAATTCTGAGACAGGGAACAAAAAAGAAAAAAAAAAAAAATGAAAAGAAAACCTCTCGGCAGGCCTTGTGTACGCGAGAGGCTACAGTATGCATAGATACAGATTTTGCCTTTTCTCTTGGTTTCTTTTTAAGTGACGAGACATTTTACACTCACACTGAAACAGTCCCCAAAGTTTTAACAACAATGGAGTGGAGGAGGAGGTGAGGGAGGGAGGGAGGGAGAGCTGGGATGATTTACAGTCCCTCCTCCGTCCATCCCACTCCCTTTACTGGGATCGCCCCCCCGTCCCTCAAAATAAAAATAAAAGACAGCATATTGAAAGCAGTGTGTGAGCTTCTCCAGCTTTAAAGCAGTTATTTGGCAGAGGAAAAAAAAATAAAGGAAAAAGTAAAAATAAAGACCTTTACATAGTTTTCAGTGCTAGATGTTGGATTTTCCTTTCCTACAAGGAGTAGTAGCTTTTTTTTTTTGTTGTATTTGTTTTAAATTCAACTACGAGGGGCGAGGGGAAACTGGCTTGATTTCCTGAGAACCATTGCTGGTTATTTAGCAGACAAGAGGAATAGTTTAAATAACCAACACCATGGCCAAGAAAAAAAAAAAAAAAAAAAAAAAAGAACAACACTGATCCGAATTCCCAGAGTTAAAACGCATCATCTTCATCCTCAAGAGGTTTTATTTTTGTTTTTTGTTTTTTTACTTTTTATAATTTTTCTACATATATTTTTTGTTTTTTTTTTGTAATTTTTTTTTTTGTCTTTTTAGTTTATCTTCTCTTTAAAATGAAGAATGGACACACGTTCTTCCTCCTAAGTCTTGTAAACAAGAGGTTGCAGTGTGGCACCTCCAAAAACATTGAAAGCCTATTCTGAAAGTGCTGTTCCCTCCCTGCTCCTACTAGGGGGCGACAGGGAGGGCTTGCTAGATAGGCCCCACCCACTTTCTTAGAGCGGGAGGGGCTTGCTAGTCCCAGCTGCGGCTACAGTCCTTTGCACTGCAGAGCTCAACTTTCTTTAGTTTTAAAACAAAAATTGGTGCAATACTTTTAAATGTCACTTTTTTTTCTATCACCAGATAATCACCTTTAATCAGGTTTTTATTCTTTAACTATCTGTTGATCTTGAACTCCACAACAACGCAGTAAGGTAGGCGTGCCAAGGCAGAGAGGAGCGCACACATAACTCATTCACAATGCAATCACGTACACACAAAGTACTCCATGCGCGCGCACACACGTACGATAAGGACCTCAATGAGTAAACAGCTACACTGGAAAAAACTGGCTGCTCCCTCTATATTGCAGATTATATATACTGAGAAAAAAACCACATTCAGTGCAAGTTAAAAAAAAAAAAAAAGAAAAAAAAAAGCACATACTCAAACATTGTCAGAAAACATGGCAAAAAAAAAAAGAAATAAAATGAAAATGTTGGAAAAAAAAAGAATTGGAATTCAAATAAACATGACGAATGAAACAAAAAATATATAATAATATTAATAATGAACTTGACTGAAGCTTTTTTCGGTCTGAAAGAGCACTACCTGGAAGCAAATATCCAACCGTTCACATTATAGAATTGGCCTGCATGATTCAAGTATTCCGACTGATATGTTTTTGGGCTAAAACAAAGTGGACATATGTGCAGAAATAGAAACGTAACTTGTATTCCACAGGGGAAACCCTGCTTTTGTTGAATATCTTGTAAGTGAGAAAAAGTCCAACTAGTGCCATTGCGTTTTTAACTACTGTTTTCTTTCCGTATCTTCAGCTGATTATTGAAAATTCTCTACTGACCCTTCTCCCCAGCCTGTCTGGAGCACAGGCGGTTCACATGGAGTCCCCGGCCCCTGTCAGGTGATCCACTGGGAGGAAGGAGCCGATTGGAGAGGGGCTGCTGACCCTCCCCGGCTCATTGCTGCTGGGGCTCCCCCACAGACTACTGGAATAGTTGGGCCCACCCCAGAGAGAGGATCTGTGCAGGTCGCCGCTCTTCCACTGGTTCGGTTCAGAGGCGCGGCTGGAAAAGGGGTGAGACTGATCCATTCTGCTTTGAGAAGAACCAATGGGCTGCCAGCTGGAGGAGGGAGTGGCCAATGACTGCCCTTGTGCAAAGAAGCGGCTAATTTCCTCCTCGCTGGCGAACTCGGCCAGTATAGTAGTGTTCCCCAAAACACACCTGCAGAGAGAGAGTTGACAAGGTTACTAGAGATCTTAGACAGCAAACAGCACCAATTTATTCCAAGTTAATCTTGGTTAGAACATCTTCAGTGTTGCATCTTCATTGACGTTAGAATCATACCTTAATGCAAATACTAAGGGACAAAGCATAGAGATAAATCCATTGGTTTGTCTGAGACTGGCTTTTGTCTCCTTGTTTAGCTTTTCAAAGTTAAAGTGTGTTTGTTTTCTGCTGGGATAATAACACCTGCTTTTCTGACAATCTGAATGCTTAAAATCTTGCTGGAAAATTCAATTTCTAACAAACTATTTAAGAGTTCAGAGATGTAAAGGTGGGACTATACTATACAATTTGTGTAGAAGTATTCCTACATCCTGAACTTTTTCACTCTGTCACAATCACCAACCACACATTTTGAACAAAGTTATACAAGTGGTAAAGAAAGGCCAGTTTCAAGAAGAATTCCTCCTTTAATTAACTCTGACCAGGTTCTGTCTGTGCTGAAGAAAAACTGTCCCACATCATGATGTGCTGCCTTTATGCTTTGACATGGGGATAGTGTAATTAGGCAGATGTAGTTATACCAAATATAAGACTCATCTATCATCTGCTGCTCCTCTACACATATCCAATATGTTACATAATAATAATAATAAAAAAAAAAACAGCAAAACTTTTCAATAAAGTACAATTTTGTGCGTCTCCATCACAGTTTGTTGCTGTGTGGTGGTCTTACATGTGCAGGCTCTTCTGGGCCTTGGCGGCTTCATCCTTTGAGCTGTAGCAAACCACGGCATTACCATGTGGCAGGTTGAGGTGGAATGTGATAAGAGGGCCATGCTGCATGCACAGAGTCCTCAGCGTAGATCCGTCAATCTAGGAAAACAAAAACACTTAGCCTAAATATTATGAGATTAGCTAAAAAAAAATTGTTTTTAAATTCACGTTTTTTTGCAGATTATTTCTATTTATTTAAACCACAATAAGTACCTGAGGTGTGAGATTTTTCAGAAAAAGCCATTGGGTTCTCCTTGAGCTGCTGCTGCTGCTGTCACCCCAACTGGAGCCTGTCAAAGTATATCATTTAAAAAGTCAGGAAAATGGGAAAAACATTCAAGTCGCAATGTTTCTTTTATCTGGACATAAGCATATGGTAAAAGGAAACCCAGAATAAGCTAAAATGTTTATCTCTCGAGTTCACTGACATCAATGATCTTAAAGCTCAGATTACTTTCAGTTTTCCTGGACTCTTCAGTTATTAAAACTAGACGTTATTTATCAATAGTCCCAAGTAGTTGTTGCATATGTATTTCTCCTACTTACTATAAGAACACTTTCCTGCAAATAAGATTACTTCCTGGGGTTTTTATCTTTGTATTAGTGATAAAGTAAATCTATCTATAGATCTATTTGTAATGGTTTCCAAGGGCTTATTAGTAGACTATGTTAATCCTTGTTGTTATACAAAGACAATGTTTCAGAGGTCAAGTTCAGCTGCTGTCTGGACAATGTGGTGTTTGTTCCTCACCAGGTGTGTATCTGGACTCAGAGGAGCTCCAACCTCCAAGCCTCAGGGCAGAGCCATCCCAGCCAGAGGAGGCAGGGCTGGGCTTCTGGCTAGTGAGGCCAGGAGGTGGTCTGGAGGGTGCTGCTACTGGCAGCGGCTTAGGAGACAGGGGGACCTTCCAAAGCTCGTGGGCTAAAGAGGAGTTGGACACAGAACCGCCGCCAGGAGACCACTTTGATTCACTGGGTCTAGCTGCAGTGGGAGACACAGAGGTTCATTTAAAAGTTGACCAAAGTTTTAAAAAAAGGAAGCCATTTTTGAACCTGAAACACACCTGAAGTGCTTTGTGCTGTACTGGTGAGGGAACCGCTGTGGCTGGAGGCACGAATGGATGACCAGGCACTGTTAGAAGGCATCGTGGTGTTCAGTGATGAGGATGGCCCTGGGAAACAACACAGCAGGGTTACTTCTCCTCTGTAGAGCTTTTAGAATGGATCTCAATGATGAATCTGTGTGACCCACCATTGTTCCTGTCCCTGAGGAGGTCTGTGTCACGGACGGTGTTGATGGAGAGGTTGTTGATGACACTACCAGGAGTCACATAAGGGTCCGTCTCAGGGTCAATGTTGGGGTAACCTTTCCAAGGCTCCCCAGGCCGGAACTCTGCAGAGAGAGAGTCGTCATTTTAATTAATCAAAAAAACATTAAAAAAAAAAAAGTATAAGGAAGCGTTATAAGCTTAAGGTGTTTTACCTGGGGGCCAAGTGACAGTATTTCCATGGGGAGGGGGGGAATTGGCACGGGGAGGCCAGCCATCACCCACAGAGCCCAATGATTGAACAGGAGGACTCAGGGGAGATGGGCCAGGCGACAGGAAATCATAGAAGGGAGAGTTGTCCAGACGGAGTCCAGACGGCATAGCACCTGTAGTAGAAGCAAACAGACAATCACTAAACACTCTACCTGCAGACAGAGGGGGTCCTCCGGATATTTAAGACCCCTAAGCTTTCAGAGATTCTGAGAAAATGTAAAGTGAAGATAACATGAGTCTAACGCTTCGCTGAAATCAATCTGTACTACTGATTAAGCCGTCACCTACCAGATTTGCTGTTCTGCTCAAGGGGGTCAACAGCCCAGAGTCTGCTCATTTTGGAACTGGATGCCTCTTTGTGGTTCATAGCTCCTCCATCACTGCTACTTCCACCCCCAACGACCATGTCCATGGTTACATTCTGGTTAGAGTTTAAGCCTGGTGGCAAGGGGGCGGAGTCAGAGGTCAGTAACAGCGAGGGAGTAAAAATATGTCACAGCAAAAATCGTGTTTCTTTGCATCCGTGTTGCCCACTTAAGTTACGGTTCCTCTGAAGTATCTCTCCGTCACATTTCCATAAATAGCGCTCAGCATTTTTAGTTGAAAGGGCTAAAGTTCGGTAGTCAACATACCAAAGGGGAAGTTGCTGAAGGATCCTAAGGTGTCCTTCTGTAGGTCAGGGGTATTCTGGGACAAGTAGCCATCATGGTAAGATTTGAGTTGCGGGGCCGGCTTCAGAAGGGAGGGATCCAGGTGCCGCGGTGGGTGCATCATCGATGGAGACGAACCAATAGGACGTGTCTGAGGAGGGAAAAAGAAAGGTTGGATGAATCCAGGGAGGAACCACTTTACAGAAGTTACTCCCTGGACTCCCGTCTCTCACCGGTTCAGTCGGACGTCCCACAGGCATGGCTCTCTGGTTCTGAACCTTTTGCTGTTGCTGATGCTGCAGGAGAAGACGCTGTGGAAGAATGACGCAAGCAAAGATGTAAACCACTGCAGCACAACAAGAGAACTAACTCTGAATGAAGATTTCTCCCCATCTAAGTCCCCAATTCTGTACCTGCAAGTGGTTGAGCTGTGACAACTGATTGAGCTGGTTGAGTACAGCCACATGCTGACCCAACAGAGGGTTCAAACCACCATTAGCTCCTGGGTATTTCAACAGAGATGGAGGGACCTGGACAAAAAAAACCAAAGCATAGATTCAGATTTACATTGGGATGTCTTTTAAAGACAGTCTGTAGGGGCAGAAAAAGATCAGATGATTAAATGCCAAGATTTGTCTTTTCAAAATGAAGTGTTTGATAGAGAGTCAACTACTGAGTAGGTGACTTCATTAGCTGAACTACAGTACAAACTAGGAATGCAAATTATTGATTAATACATTAATCTAAAGCAGATTAAATTATAAGAGGTAATTATCTTCAAAATCTCACACTTTTCTCTTGTATCAACTGCATCTTTCTATATTATGAAAAAAAATGGGGCTTAATTATGCCGAGTAAAACATTACATCATATTTACAAAATGTATTGTGGCAGATGTACTAAATGCTGACTGAAAACACACAAAAAAAAATGGTTTCCTTACACATTATTAAAATCATATATTTATGAGATAAAACAGGAACCCATTAGTTTATTCAATAAGAAATATATGAATAAAACAGTAATTTACAATAAACAGAGACGTAAAACTATCAATAAAAAAACGAGAAATGTCGCTCTGACACGCCCTCTATCCACTGTTAGATTGCCTTCCACTTCCTTTCAATGAGCCCAACCAGCTTTAAATCATTTAAGAGGCACTTTGAGTTAAAAAAAATAAATAAATAAGAAAAGAAAAAATAAAGTAACTGCAGGGATACTACAACTGGCTTACAGTGCTAAATAAAGGGCTTCTTAGATAGATCTGAAATACCCAGATTGGTTAAATTATCAGCTTTACATTTAGAGACAGTTTTTCCTGATCTCATAAAGCTTTTTTAAATTATAACTACAAAGATAATTTTATTTAATCTTTATGTGTTTACCCTCATTTAACAGTAACAATTTGGCATACTTTAAAAAAAAAGCCAATTTTTAAATTCACTCTTAATTCACTTTGAAACTGTGAGCAAATCTGCATAAAAAGCACAGAGGGGAGTCACATGAAAATATTCTATATGCAGGTTGGTCTGTATTACCTGAGAGGGCAGGATGGTTGGAGGCACTTGGTTGCGAAGGTTGGGCTGAGGTGGTTGGGACTGGGGGCCTCCTCGCCCCTGTGCTACGCTGCCGCCACCCAACATTGGGTTTACATTCTTTGGGAGCGACAAAAAAAAAAAAGAGAGAAATCCACAATGTTACATGAAGCTACTAAAACATGTATCCCACATAACTATTAAATAAAAACAGTAAAATAATAAATCTCTTAACAGTTTAACAAAGGACTGTGTTGAAAAATAACAGCCATGTTTTCTAAAAAGCAGACTTGGCGGAGAGTGAAAAAAAGCTCAAAGACAAATACAACCATCATCATCCTTCCACACTCACCTGCAGAGCAGCCCCAGAACTAGAGTGGGAAGGGGATGGCCCAGAGTTGAAACAGGGGATAGGCTGAGCAGAATTGCTAGGGGAAAGACTCATGCTTTGATTGGCGGAGAGCTCATCAGAAGCAGGGCTATCATAAGCAGAAAGCTGCAGAAAGAAAGGCCCGGGTGTGCACAGCAAATGGACGGCAAGCACAGAGGGACAGGAAGCACATCAGCAGCCAAATAAGCGCAGAGGGAAGGAGAAAAGAAACAAGGTAATTAATTTGATATAAAAAGGAGGGAGAAAGTAGACTCTGAAATCAAGAAAGCAAAAAAAAAAAAAGAGCCTAATATAAAAATAACAGCAAAGCAAAAAAATAGTGATAAAGTGAAAGAACAAAAGCAGTGAGGAAACTAAGCGAGAAAACAAGGTATGTTGATATAAACTATTTAAAGATCAGATTACTTTAAATACCTAAGAAAAATAAAAGAAAAGAAATGCTTCTAAGTGAGTAGACTTAACATTTTAAACCAAGGACAACATTTTAAGATCAAATTCAACACAAAGCTCTAACTTCTAACTCAGACATGCAATGTTTCAGTACCACCACTGGGGGGCACAACAGTGCACAGAAAGTAGCAGCTAATCAGACATGCCTCCCCCTAAAGCAGTGGGCTTAAATTCATCCTGAGGGGCGAGTGCCCTGCAGCTTTTAGAGTCCCTTACCCCCCATACTTGATTCGCCAGTTTAAACCAGCAGCAGAGACGCATCTAAAAGCAGCAGGACAGCAGCCCTCTTGGATCACCTCTGGGACCACTGCCCTTAGCTGCAACAACTAACCTTGTCAAAGTAAGAACGATCCAAGTCTTTGTGGTACTGGTGTCGAGAACCTGGGTTCTTCCCCATGACTCCATTGTAGTCTCCCATACTGCCCATGTCCATCCGTTTGTCTGTCCCCATGCCAGCTCCTGGCTTCATGGAGTCATCAGGGGAGTCTCTCTGCAGATTCAAAGGGGAAAATATCGGTTAAAGATGCAATCCAGGACTTTTTTCATAGAAAGTATTTGTTGGACTAGATATTAACATAAAACTTTCTTTTTTATAGAACTGCAAACAGATCCAGGGACTCTCTATTTTCTTAAATAAGGTTTTAACCAATTTAAAGAGTTTGTACCACTGAGCTATAGCCCAGTATTTTATCTCCTTAGCTAAGGTGCAATAAGTATTGTGTTTTAGAAGCAACTTCTCAAATTAACACAACAGTCATTGTGAATGTGTGAGGTGACCATTGGACACTTCAGCTGTAGTTGTGAAGTAGTTTGACTTTCTAAAAACACAATCATGCATTTTAAGAAATGACATTTCTTGACCCATTTCAGCTTCCAAGCTGCGCCATTACTGTTATTGTTGGCTAAACCTGCATTTGGATCCTGATCATTCTGTCATTTAAAGCCATGCAGTCAAACAGAAACTGATAGCAGTGACCTTTGAGCAGAAAGAGGAGAAGCTTACAGAGAAGGACATGCTGTTTAATTGGTTGATGATGGGTTTCATCCAAGGGTCGTCCTGTTTGTTCACCGGTTTGTTCATCTAAAACAGATTCACAAAGAGACTCCTGTCAGTTTGTCAGCAGAAAGAAAATATTCTGGTTCAGCTTTAAAAAGTTTCTGTCCTTTTTATGAACTTGTGTCTTTCAGTCAACAGACCTTATTGGGACCTTTCTGCTTGTAGTTCCAGGTGTTCTGATCCATAGACCTGTTGTCCTGTTGGTTGTTGCTCCACATCCCGATCTCTACCTCCTCCTCCTGATCCCAGCTATTGCCCATGGACACGTCACTCCCCCATGTCTCCATGGGCTTAGGACCTGGACATAAAAGACAATGAGGGATGGATGCAGTTGCCAGAAACACATTAAAACAGTATTAAAAAAACAAAACAAAAAAAACACCTGCTGTACTGTCCACTTACCAGGCTTATTCTGATTGCCCCATCCTGACCCAGACTCTCTCACATCCTTGTTGGGTTCATCCCAGCCGGCGCTGGTGTCCATAGGCTTCCCCCAGGCAGATGTTCCATTATCTACGGTCACAGGGGGCCCAGCTGAAGGCTCCCCCCATGATGAAGACTCCTTCTGCTGGGAGTAGGGCTCACCCCAACCTGGATAAAACAAGAGAATCTCATATGAACCACTACATAACTTCTGAATATGAGCAATAAAACCACTGGTTTAAAGAAAATAATCTCTATTCACCTTTTTTATTTAAATATCCAAGCTTAAGATGAGAAACAGAACATATGGGTTCAAAAGGCTCCAGTTACAGCGGACCACACTGACCTGCAACTTTCCCCTTTCACCAACGGCGTTTGGGGGGGATGCCGGGAATACCTTCTTATATAAATAGAACTGAGCATGGGGTAACCAGAGGTTCCAAATGTCCTCTGGAAAACATGCCTGCAGGTTTTGACTGGTTTAAACGCAGGTTTAAAGACAGACACAGGCGCCATTAAAATGATATAGTACACAAACTAAATTGTCATTGCTAATAATCTCTAGAGCTGCACTATATAAGAAAAGTTATGCAATAATGTGATTATCGTGATAACACCGTTTAGGTTAACTTGTTTACAATTCTGAATGACTCCACTACATTACCACTACTACACTAACTAGCGGTGCTGAATGCATTATAAGAATAGAATGGATCTATCACAGTTTGCTAAAATATATTAAATTCCTTGTAATGTGCATGTTGTGCATAGCAACATTACAACGTCGATCTTTTTGTGCAACACTAACATCTTGAAGGAAATAGAATCACATTAGGTGAGAATCAATCATTCTGATTCTCCAGTATTTAGGCAAAAATTAAACTATAGTGATTGATAATAATTAACCAAGTGTGTACTGACATTAATGAAGTAACTTTCCATTGAAAAGGTTATTTGCAGACTCAAGGCTAACATAATCACATTAACAGAATGTCACAGAGAGAAAGAAAAATAAAAGGGTTTATAAAGATCCTACTGATACATCAGATGTGTTTTGTTTACAAAGAATAGAAAATGAAATTAAGTTCTGCCATTTAAATGCTGTAAGATTTACATGTCAGTAATTTTACTTACATTACCCACCAATTTTTGATTTACCATAAACAGCTTCCTTGTCCATGCTGGAGGAAGCAGCGCCTCCCCCAGCTTGATATTGTCACCACTGTGTTCCACTTTTCTCCCCATTATTTTTTGTAAGAAATATTGCAATACTTTGCACTGATCCATTTCATGTTATATAGGAAGAAAAAACATCAAAGATGTGTAGTTGGGTGCATTACGAGCTTATAGATACTGCAGGGAGTACACTCCAGAAGGAACTGAAGCAGCTTCTTTCCTTCAGTTCTCTCTCAGGCTCTCTACAGAATAGCTTCCTTCTGAAAACAACCCCATTACTAACATAGCTGACCTCTATTACCATTCATGTTCTCTCTTGCTCTTTTCAACTCCAACCAAACAAAAGTGTATCCAAAGAAATGGCGGGTGAACAAAAAAAGGAAGAGGTGAATGAGGGATAAAAAAGGGTGCTCTTAGCATTCCAATGGGATGACTCAACTAGCATCGGAAAAAAAACCCTTAAAGCAAAAAAAAAAAAAACCCAAATAAAACAAAAAAAAGGAAAGTTCAATGAAATGGTTCTGCTGGCTTATTTCTTACCCATGCATCCAGGAAAACCATTTTTAAAGGTTGCATACAAGGTTACAACTGCATTTTGGTGCAGGACTTTGTTCCTTTTTTAACGCTATCCTAATTTTGCATTAAAGAACCGCTTTAAGTTTGCCTCATGTACCGTATTTTCACGACTATAAGTTGCACCGTACTAAAAGGCGCAGTCTCAGTTATGTGTCCCATTTCTGTATTTAACACACACATAAGGCGCACCGGACTATAGGGCGCGGGTTTTATATACAGGTACATGTCCTCTACTACGCTTAAATATCTCTACTGTGCATTTAAAAATAGAGCGGGAGCAAAAC
>NW_015150884.1:390614-415401 GCF_000732505.1 Cyprinodon variegatus
GTGCAGCACATTTTGAGGGGAAAAAAAGATGTTTATATGCGCCTTATAGTCGCGAAAATACAGTAACAGTAGGACATAAGTAAGGTCACTATCCCTTCATCTTTCTCAAGGTGAATAGAGCTAGAGGTGCTCCTTTGTACAATCAGACATATTAAAAAACAGAAGTTCCAGATAGAGCATCCTAACTGAATCCTCACTTTTATTTGCTGGAAATGAAAAATATTGCATTATTTTATTTTAGTTTATTGTATATGAAACAACAGTCTGATTATTTTTTGTTGCTTATCTTAGAGCCTTATCAAAGATCCAGCCAAACTCGGCTCAGACCTTCTACGCTCATCTAGTGTAAATATTTTCCAATGCTTTGTTTCCTGAAGACAGTGTTGTAGCGATTTAGGCTGTGAACAGTTTTTCCCCTTGATTGCAGAAACGGTTATTCAAATACTTATTCAAAAGAAATGAAACCCATATGTGGATGATTATATAACCAACCTACCTGAGGCAGAGGTTTTGTCTTGGTTGAGATGTTGCACAGGCTGCATGGAGTTATGTGCTGACTGGGGTTTATTCTGGGAGGCCGGGCCCATGGCATCCTGATCGGACTGAGTGGTCCTGTTCCACATATTCACAGCGCCTCCGCTGTATTTACCTAGAAAAAATGTTTTTCACATCCTTGTAAATAGAACATTTGGTGGTTGTTTTTTTTTAGGGAAGCACATTCAGATATTTTTTAATGATTCTAAGCTGAACATTTGTTTCAATAAAAGCATGTTAAATTAAAATAATTGTAAAGCATTTATTTCTCTGTAATTCTATTCTACTCCGTCCTTCAGTCTGCATGCTTCTATATTTATATGCATGTTACTGTGCTCCAGGTATACATAACCCCTCAGATTAAGGGAAAATGCAGCACATTTCTATTTTCTCACAAATCTATTTCTAGGAATCAGCTTTCAGCTTTAATTAGAGTAAAACTCTTGTTGAGGAGATCAGAAGTTTAAGTTGTCATTACCAGGATCTCCCCAAGCTGCAGTCCCATCATCGATTTCCATCCTCCGACGGATAGACTCAGGAGAAGGCTCCTCCCACCCAGATGAAGCTTCCTCCTTCTGACCGACAGCAGGCATTGGGCCTCCAAGCCACCCTAAAACATAAACAAAAACATGGCGGCAGTTTGTTTTAATTCTCTTTGAACTGGTCAATGCTAGTGATAAACCCTGTGATTCCCACCTGAGGATTTGTTGGATCCTTGATTTCCTCGGGATATGCTGGAGTCAGGACCTTTGCCCCATTCATTAGAAGCCTTAGTGTTGGAGTCGCCCCAGTTCTGAGCTCCATGATGGTTCCTCCCTGGCTCACCCCAGCCGCTGCTTTGCGAGTTGGGTTTGTGGACAGAGTCTCCCCAGCTGGAGCCAGGGTTTGGAGTGCTCTGATCGGGAGTATTTGACCCTCCACTGCCTACCCAGGTGTTGCTGCTGCTGGCGGTGTTTCGGCTTGGCTCGCTCCAACATCCAGAACCTGAGCGGTCACTGTCGCTGTCCCAGCCCACTGAGCCCGCACCCTTCTGAGGTTCCCCCCAGTGGTTGCTGACTCCTGATCTGGTGCAGTCACCATTGTTGCCCCATCCTTCACTAGCATTTCCACTATTGGAACCCCAGCCCTGCTGCGGTTTAGGTGTATTAGTCCATGTCATTGACCTTAGAGGGAAAACAAAACCCAAAACCAAACAGGTTATGAATACATACAGGAAACAACCTGAAATAAGAGAAATTTAGTAGGCAAATGTCAGCCATACCATTCCTACAGTTAATGAGATTTACAAACAAGATACGCGTGAGATACAAGTTTCCTTAAAGGTATAGTGGAGGATGTTCCTTTTCTGGGTGGATCATCCAAATAAGTCATCCTCCTAATTGTGAATCAATGTGGTGATATGTTTACGTAAGGCTGTCCTACATGCTGGTCCCCATTTTCACTTATCGGTGGTGAGTCTTACATAGTGGAAAAATTGCAAATCTTCTTTTGGAAACTGAGCTTGTACGAGTGATGCAAACAGCAACTTTTAAACAGAGCGTGCACGAGGAGAAATGGGCTGCTGCATGCTCTTGCACGCGCTTAATAGGTGTTCCCTCTCAGGGGTGGGTAAAGGGTTGTACATGTGCATTTTTTTTTTTTTTTTTTTAAGTGGACAGGTCTTTTCAAAAATTTATGATAATCCTCCACTATACCTTAGAGGGAAAACTTATGAAGCACTTCCTCTGCAATGATTTTTACTGGTTTAGCTGGCTGAAAGATGATATTTTAAAACTGCCATTGGCAACCTTCATGAAGTAGAACTATGGAACTTGTAATATCATGTAGAACAAACATTTGAGGACTAAATACCCTAAATAATCAACTTTTTCAGCAGTGGTAGCAACATGTTGCTGGACTGCTTCAACTGGAATTTAAATCATGTTCAACAGTCTAGTGTAGAAAAACTGCATTCAATAGCTTAACTCAACATAGAGAAAAATTATATACAGAAAGTAGAGTACTGCTACAGGTACCATACATTCTGACGTTCCTGGTTTAACAGAGTAATAGCTGATAGCAGCTGAAACAGGTCAAGTTTATCTGTTCCAAAACCTGCTTTTATTCTATTGATATTCTTGTTTCTTTCAGCGAGCTGATCAGCAGTGCCTAACAAGAGGTAGCTGAAACGCAAGTGCGTCAAAGCTATACGTTTTGTGCAGCTTATTTTCTCCAGCATCTTATTGAAAATCCTTTAAACCAGAAGACAAGTATGAGAACAGCCCATTCCTGGACAGGAGTAAAAACCAAGGCGTTCATTACCTGTCCTCTTTTACATTGTTGCTCCAGGTGTTGCTGCTGCTGTTCCCACCCTTGTAACGGGATCCATCGTCCCAGCCACCTCCTCCTTTACTGTCCCAACCTGACGACTGTTTCTGTTCTCCCCAGCCAGATCCTCCACTGTCAGGGCCTGAGCTGCTTGGCCCAACCCCCCAACCTGCAAGAACATCCAAGATACCACCGTCAGTTTTCCTTGTTATTGGTTCTACAGAACAAACACATATATTTCACTGTTCTTACCTCCAGAGGTCTGGGAGGGAGCTGCCGTTGTTGCTGTGCCCCAGTTTACCCCTCCCCCGCTTTGCTTCCTTTCATCCACTTTAGGACCCTGATTGTTCGCAGGAGAATTGACGTCCCAAGCGGTGTTCTGCCGTATGGGTGTTTGTCCCCATCCAGTGTTGGAAAGGACCCTCGGGTCTACGTCGGCTCGGCTTAAAACTGATATTATCGAGGCGGTGTGGTTCCCTTTCCTGCGGTTTCCACCTTTAGGCTGATTGAGGTCTCTGTCGGAGCTGGATCGACCTCCGGAGCTTTCGCAGCTTCCTTCACTTCCTCCAGAGCGACCCCAGCCTCCAGTGACCCCTCCGAGGCCCTGACCTCCACCGCCAACCCCAGCTCCTCCCATGCCCATGGCATCATCCTCAAGACTTTTCCACCCGTTGTTGGCAGCGTTTCCTTTTGGAACTCCTCCATCTGAACTGTTGTTACCAGTAGTTACCGATCCCCATTCTCCATTTGACGTCTTGCTGTTCGAGGTGGAAGAAGACGACGACGAGGAAGAAGAGGATGCACTGCTCCCCCAGGGGTGAGGAATCCCTGCTGGAGGGCCCATAGTAGTTTGGTTTCCGCTTCCTGGTGCTTGGCCTGTAGAGCCTGGGGTTTGATTAGAGCCAATACTCCAGGGCAAGTTACTTTGAGGCTGGTTTGGGGTATTAGTGGGCCCCTGGTCCCACCGGGGGGCCCCAGTGTTATTGTGGTTATTATTACTCTTAAAAGCAGCAGAAGAGGAGATCTGGGGGTTCACAGTGTCTACATTTAAGGGGCCTTTGTCTACAGGGTAGGTAGCTGTGCCCCAAGGGGTACCAAAAGCCCCAGTACCCCCAGGTTCACCTTGAGGGTTCTGGGGAGCTAATGCGGGGTTTCCATTGGCTGGTGGCCCCCCATTTCCTCCTCCAACGGAACCCCAGGGACGATCTCCGCTGAGAAGGGGTGAGGCGGTAGAGTCTGGTGGGCTAGAGGTCATTGTGGCATTAGTAGTAGTAGTAGTATTCATCATCATGATAGTGTTATTTGGTCCATTGGGTTCAGTGTTAAGGTTGCTAGGCTGCAGGCTACCATTTCCACTGCTGCTGCCTCCTAACACCTTGCTGCTCGATGTACCATTATTCACCTCAGCGTCTTCCATCATACTGCCGCTGTCTGGAGCTGCCATGCCACCCCAGCCCATTAAGGGCCCCTGTTGAGGAACCACACCCAATTTGGAAGTCATCCCCTGAGCCTGTGAAGGCCTCTGGCCCTGGCACACCGGGTTTGGGGTTGGATTCTGTGGCCAGGCACCATGGTTGGCATTTGGGTTTAAAATGTTTGGGTCTGACCCTCCATTTAGAAAAGAGTTGCTTCCAGCGATGGTGTTAATGTTGCTGCCTGACTGAGAGCCCCATACAACACCGCCAACTAGCTTGTTGCTGTGGTTACTCATATTATTGCTGCCAATACTGCTGGACCCAGCCATGGAGTAGTGTGAGGATCCGGTGATGTTTTCTTCGTTTGCGTTGCTTAAGGGTCCCACTCCTCCGACCTGACAAAGGTTGCTGTTGCTGTCTCCATTCACACCAACACCAACCATAATGTTGGATGTCAGAGAGGAGGGGGAAGATGCTGTAGAGGAGACGGAGGAAGAAGCGTTGGCTGACATCATCATCACTGTAGTCACAGCAAGGCCGAGGTTCTTCTCTGAACCCACAGAAGAGCTAGAATCCGCATCCATGCATTCTGATGCCAACTCCGGATCCGACCCTGAGCCACAGCCAGAGGAGGATGAGGAGCAAGAAAATGAGGAGGAGGAGGGAGGCCAGACAGAGGAGCTGGGGGAACAAGTGTTATTGGATTTGTCAGAGCTTCCGTCAACTAGGACTTTGCCCCAGTTGCTGTTGCCGTCGCTGCTGCACGGGGAGCCAGAGGACCAGGGGGAGGGCTCATACTGCGAATCCAAGCCAGGATGCTCCAAACCTGGAGAGAACAGGAAAAATGGTGAATTACAGAAAAGTTAAAAACATTCAGAGCCGTTTATGTCAAAATCAGCAGAGGCTCCTGATCAGGAGCTTTTGAATCAGAGGTGAAAACCTAACATTAATATTTAAGAAATTTCTCTAGACTCTTCTTCTGACCCCAGCTGGTAAATAGAGGCAGATTTGTAAAAACAGCAACACCTGTTGTTTAAAATCAGAACTGCAGTAAGTGTGCTTCCTCAGCGAGTATAACAGGAACCACTTTAGATGGCAGGACTGGTTGGCGAAAGGCTTAAATAAAAATCCATTCAAGCCTTTATCCTCCCATAGCAGAACCAGTCCACAGTGATTAGTAATTCTATTAACAGGGTTAGAGGTCCCTCATCTGCCAGATGACTACTTCCAGAAAACACAAAAAGACAACGTTGAGGGCCTCCAAATCATGGCTTGAAAACGTTCTCCAACTAGTTTTAACGTAACAAAATACAACAGATTTACATCCCAGTTCTCTAAATGCATCTAAAGCTTCAATTTAAAACAATAATATAAGGATAAGAGTCAAGTAATAGATTTTAATCTGCTGTGCTACAGTGCTGTTTAATTGGGCTGCAAAGTCAGTGACCACCTGATGCTGATTCAAAGTCTTTAAACTGAAACACCCGTCAGTGACACCCAGCTGTCTCAGCAGTCATACAGCTTGGTATGGCTAGGTGTGTTGGGCCCTCTAGGTGGTTTTAATCAGACGTCCAACTGACAATCTTGCATATTTCTATTCCCTCTAAGCTTTAATTTGCCAACTGTTCTGAATTTTATCGCTGCCAAAGCCAGGCCTGGACACAGCTGCCACCGTTTTGTCTCCACAGCAGGACACAAAAGCACGCCAAGGCAATTAACCAAGATTCATCGAGGCAGGCAACTGAGGGCATAGGAAGGGTGGCAACTGAGTGAGAAAAGAAAGGGCATAATTTGGCAAGAGGGAGGAAGTGAAGGCATCTAGGACTGAGATCAACAGCATTCTGATCTGGCATGTTTCTAAAATTAGATTTCACAGACTACATCCAATTATGCCTCCCTAACCATTAACACGCCCGTTTTGTCATTGTGGCGGCTGCCTAATCCTCAGGACGTGTACTCGCTGTGGTAACTCTCTCACATTGCATCAGTCTGTCTCTTATTTCAGGAAACAAAAGTTTTATACTAAATAGTTAAAAGAGAATCTTAAAAGCAACGACTACAGAAGTTTAAAACATTTAAAGAGGGTGTAGTGACAGTTTTAATAATCGCTATGGTTCAAAGACAGACAGTTTGAGAATAAAAATGATAAATAAAACTCTTAAGAGGTGACTATTCGTTTTAAGACTTCAGTTTGGGGATTGTCAAACTAACACTGACCTCGAGACACGGTAATCAGTAAAAAGAGGTTAACTAAACTATCCAAGAATACAAGGTAAAATTTTACTGCATTTTCTATTTTATAATTAAAATAAAAAATGATTCTGAAGTTAATTTCTGTTTCTGTTATCAGGAGAAAAATTATCAGTTCTCCGTTTACCTTATCTGTTTGTAATCCGTTTACCTTAACTTTTTTTTTTTGCCCTCTTATGACAGTAAATAACCCGATATATAACTTTTGGCATGAAGGAAAATGCATTTTATGTAGTATATTATACATATGATAAAAAAAAAAAAAAAACGTTTTTATCTGAAAACCACTTATGTAACCGCAGACACTAATTTGATTATACAATTTAAGAAAAGGGTCCATCAACATTTGTAAAAACTGATATATCACAGACTTTCATTTTGACAAAACATTATTAATAATGTTTATACTCTTACTGTGTGTAAAATATTTCTAATATTTAGATCAGTTTCCACTCAGGACACAGAGGACTTTTTTAGATGCACATGAACATGTTACCCAATTTTCAAACATCTGTTCATGTTGTTGAAGTTTTAAGAAGTTGTAAACCAATGAGACAGTTTGATGAGGCCATGCCTAACTTTACGGTGGCACTAATGGACATCTGGATCAAGTTTCTCTTTTATTTTATTGTCTCCAAAAAAATAAATCCATGCCCACACATCAAACTTAGTTTGCCAACCTTTTTTCTTCTTTGGCTTTTATATATAATGAACACAACGTATCCTCTGTCTGAGTCAATAACAAGTCTTTGCATCTTTAAGCAAATGGGTAACCATAGAGAACTACAAGGAAGAAGGCCATGCAGGTAAAGAGTTCAGAGAGAAGGCAAAAAGTTGTGTCACCTGTTTGATTAGGGGAATGGCTGACGGAGTCCCGAATGGGAGCCATGCCTGGAAACAAGAGAGCAAGGAAAGGATCAGACTTGAAGGGTGAGAGAGGCAGAAAACAGGGAAAGATGTTAGAGATAGCAGGAAGCTTTCCTTCAAGAAAAGAAAGGCTTGCAGTATATTAGTACTTCTTTTATTGAAGAATCATTGATGAACTAAGGAGCTCTAAAAAATTATTATTACCATCATTAATATCATCATAGAATCTTATACGTTGTTGAGAACAAATTTGATAAAACAAGTTATACCTCTGTTGACAAGCTGTGTGATTAGCATGCAGACTCTTTTACTGTAGTTATGAATCAAATACAGACATTATTGTGCATGCAATCAAGAGTAGGTTCACTCTGAGGCAAACAGCATATTACAGTGTTCATACACCCATGTTAATAGCAGAGAAACAAACTGATTTTAGTTTGAGCTAAAAGACATCTTTTGGCCTTAAAAAAATAAAATGTACAATCATCAAAAGGACCCTTAGGAATAAGCGTCCATGGGTAGGAAAACTTTAAAAAAAAAGCTGCTTTGCTTTTCACTGCTTACCTTTGAGTGACGCTGGTGGCTGCAGCTCCTGGCTGGACAGGAGAGCGTCCCCGACCTCAGTGGAGAACAGGCGACCTTTGGTTCCCAGGTCGACAAGGGGGAGGTCAGTGGTCAAACTTTGCTAAAGCACAACCTCAAGGGTGTGGGGTGAGGAGGCAGAGCTTGTCAGAGCAGGCAGCAGGCTGATCAGCCCCCTTTGGCATTGCTGGGGACTTTGTGTGTGTGGATGTATGGATGGGAGGGGGTGGGGGGGTGATTTGATTAGGGTCTCAGTCTGGGCCAGGTGTGCTCTGGCACTGGAAAAAGAAAAGGAGAAAATTTAATTAGTCATTTTTTAAAACCAAACATAACCTATCAAAATCACAAAAGGCACTCAAAGCATTTTTTCTAAAAATGTATTTTTTGTTAGTTTTTTTTACAGCACTAGTTGCTCGTTGTTTTTTTTCAACCGTAGGCTGACAAAAGGTGGAATGAGAGACGGGGAGAGAGATGTGGCAAAGGAGCACAGGTCAGATTCGAACCCAGGTCATCTGCATCAAGGACTAAGGCCTCCCTACCTGGGTCATGCGTGCTAACATCTGCACCACCGAAACACGCCCTAAATCCGTCTTACACCGTTTTAATATTGACATATTAATCTTTTTATTTCTTAATTGTGAAGGAAATTGAAAACCTGAGTACATCACTGAAACAGCAGTTCACACAAAAAAAATATCCTTTTTACCTGATTTTATTACTGTTCAGCTATCATCCGCACTAACATCAGCTCTAAACTGGCTGAAGATTAAGAGAAACCGTGATCCTGATAATTGAGCCCTAATGCAGCAGACAGTTACAAAACTGGCAAAGCTGGATGTTTGTTTCCAAAGCATGACTGTGCAAGCCCACGGGGAGGCAATGCAAAGCTCTGCAATTTCACAGCTCTCACTGTGGAACCAATGAATGAAATATTGTGTAATATTTTCGGCTAAAAAAAAAACATTTAATATTTCTAAGAAAAATGTATGCTAACAATTTGATCTTTTCCCGATTTCGCTTTTAACTTTTTTTTCCTCCACCAAATGTTGCCAATTTTCGCTTCATCATAAAAAATTTGTCCTCTTTTATAGTGAAAACAATAAGCTGCAAACGTGTGTTGTAATTTGATTCTATGACCACCATCCCAACGTCTCTTTTTATGTATGACCACATGTTATAAATATGTGCACCGGTAAACTGGCATAAATTCTACAAAGATTTACACACGGGAAAAAAACACCAGCAGAATGTTCCATTTCTTTTTCTTACCAAGCTTCGAAATTTAATAAACATATTATGATTTATTTATCTGAATGAAAAAAAAACGTGCATTTTGAGCATAATTTGTAAAGACAGCAAACGTGTTGTTGCAGGTTCAGTCACGTTTGCAACAAAGCAGAAAGCTAGGAGAGGGAAATACTTCACGGGGCAGCAATCCGACCACTGAAATGGAACCAAGTTTTTGGCACAGAGCTGCAGGCCTTAGGCTACAGGGACAACAGAAATAGCTCTAGCTCATAGTTACCCTCAAGTCTTCTAATAGTTGTTCAATTTGTTGAAGCAATGAATAAAAAATATATATTGAGGAATACCTGTTAGCAAGAGCCACCTATGGTGATTAGTTCTGCTTTTTATTTATTAAGAAGATAGTTGGTCTTTATTGAAGTTAAGCTGATTTCTCTAAGGTTAATTTTAAAACATACTATAAGGAAAGATACGCCAACATCAATCTGCTCCAGGTAAAAGGGAAGAGGGTTGAATTTTGTGTCAAAAGGCCCGATTCTCTCAGTTTTTCAACCCAACGGATTGCACCATTAGGCTCCTGTGCAGTTTTCCTTCTTTGTGTAACTGCTTCTCTGGCCAGCACCCGCCTCTCTCATGTTTCTGTCTGCGATATAGCCCCTGATGTAATTCAGCTATCCCTAAAATTAGCAGCTCATTGGGCAACTTGCAGGTCTTATCTGCCAGACAGCATCTGGAGTTCTTGTTCAGCCGTATCTTGCCTGTGTAGCTAGTCATGCTAAGTGAGAGGATGCAGCAGAACAAGTCTAATCAGGAAGGGCTCCTAATGAGCCTGTAAGGTAAGAAAACGGGACAGAACTGACGATGGATGAGAAGAGACGAGACCAGTACTCTGATAACTTGGATTACAAAGAAAATGTCAGCCAACATTAAAATTAAAACACTAGATGTTTAAAGTTTAACTTGATATTTATTCATTTGTTTAGCAAATTATTTAAAGTGAGATCTGAAACATTTCAATTTATTTTTTTTTTCCTGTAGAAAAAGATTTTAACCAAGACCATAACCAGATGTTACCATACCTGAACACATTTTTATATACATTTCAGTGGAGCTGATATGGACTAGGACTGGAGCAATTGTTCAAATTAATTAATTATTGAAATAATCATCCACAAATGTTCACTGGAGAATAAAGGTCTGATATTTGTTCAATACTAAGCTGATCTAATATCTTAACTTTAATTCTGTTTACACAATGTTTAGCCTAATATCCTCACTCATATGTCCATGTATATACAGGTTAAACAATGTCAATGACATTTTCCACTGAAGGCTCTTTATGAATATTCTCCATAAAAGAACTTTAATTGCATTTCTGAATAAGTGTTTTTTTTTTTCTTCAATGTTTCTTTTTAAAATACAGGTTGGTTTTATTAGGTTTGTTAACTGAAGTGTGATCATTTGCTAAGAATATCTCTTTTTAGATCCAGTCCTATTAGCTTGCAACTGTATCCTTCAGATTTTACTATAATCTCAGATTGCCCTCTGACACAGCCGGCTTAAAGCCGTCAGCCTTTTACAAGCCGTCCAAGCAGCAAAAACCTCTCAAGGTAACAGCGTGTAACACTGAATAAACCATAAAATACTGTTGAAATTAACTCTACAAGGATCCTTCACTTCAAAATAGGACAAGTGTTTGAAATGACGTGTCCATTTTCTTTTCAATCTTTTTTTTTCTTTTTACACCACAGGTCAGAAAAAACAAGTTTGCTCTTTTTGCCCATTTAGAGCGCACAGACCTATTTATACATTTCCAGTTCAAATAGCAACCAGTCTACCCTCAAGCCAACAAGATAAGAGAACAAACAAACCCCATGTGGACAACCACCAAGTGTACAGATGCAACAGAGCATTGCTGTGTTAGACTAACAGAGACAAAATTACTTTTAAGAAACTGCAAAATACAAACTCTGCCAAACTCTGCATAGGAAATAAGGCAATCCTGACAAAATAAAGTCCTTAAAGTTAAACTTTCTAAGCTTTAAATAATCATCACCATAGAAACAATCTTAACAGACTACTAAATCGGGGTAAAACACCAGAATTAAATTATTATACCAGAAAATGTGAAGTGCATATCACTTAAAAAATAAACTGAGTAAAATCTCTCTTAAATACACACAAAGCAAAGCAGAAAAATGCGTAGTATGATTTATCAGTTATTTTGGAATTCCTGTAACATGATCAACATTATCATCATAATGATTATCTTTCCAAAGGCAAACCCTTTCTTTAAAGCATCGGTTACAGTAAATTTATGAAAGAGAGGAATTGTGGAAGTGGTATCTGTCTGGGTGGGATGAAAGGAAAAGTCAGCTTATATTCAGAATTCAAACTTCGGAAAGTACTTTAAATATGATTTTTTTTTTTTTTTTTTTTAAACATACCGTTTAAAGTCATTTAGAGTCATTTAATATGAATGTGCTTTCCTGGAGATTTCTGTCATTTTTGTCAAAAAAACACTCCTGCCATCTACTGGTTTGTAACGTCATGATGCGGCATCGGCTGCTGAGAAAGTCCCAATGCTGTATCTAGTGTTTGTCACAATGCCCTTATTATCCAAATCATCTTGAAAACATTCTTCTTTGAAATGTTGGCTACATATGACGTGTTTTTTCTCTGGCCAGAAGTTTGATGGCAAATCCTCCCTCTTCAAGTTGGCAATCCAACGACGAACTGGTCCTTGGAGGATTATGAATCAGAAAGGTGAAATAACTTAATTTTTTTTTTCACTTCTACCCAATGTATTAGGACTTTGAACTGCCATCCACATGGGCATTGTCAGTTTAACTATAGCTCTCACAAATTTCAATGGTGAAGTCCTCTGGAAATGTGACATAATTGCTGTTGATTGCAGATGTGTCTAGTAGTTCCCATTGATTTTGCTTGTAAAGTATGGAATGGCGCTAAGCTTAGCGCACCGTGATGTCACTGCCGGAAGATGTCAGGAGTGAGGTGTTACTATATTTGGGCAAAAATGGCCGGTCCCAGACTCAGTGATGGCAGCGAAAATCATTTAAATTTTTCACTGATTAAAACTAAATTCATTAAATGACCGCAAACATATTAGTTTTTTTTTTTTTTTTTTTTTTTTTACACATTTCAAAACTGAAGCTCATTTAAGCTGGTATTCCTCAATTCCACTACTTCTGCAAAACAACTAATCTGTTCAACACCATAAAACACAAGAGTAGGTAGATATTCATGTTCTTTCAGTGGTTTAGCTTCATAAAAAACACTTACTATTTGTTGCCATTATAAATTGTACTTCATCTATAAATTGCATTACTTTTTTTTTTTTTTATTAACAGAATATTAACCAATACTCAAGGTAACAAATCTATTTTGTCTGAAATTTGTTTCTTGATTTATCTAAGAGTTACCATGCAACCACACATCTAACTAAAGCTTCATGATTTCTAGACACAAATATAGAAATACACTAATGTTTGCATGAAGGCACAAAGCCAAAAAAGCTGTTAGTGGAATCTTGGAAACAGAATCATTCCCTGCACAGCTCAGTGTTAAATATTGTGTTACAATTTCTTAACAATTTTACTCCCTTATAATAGAATATGCATATAAAAAGGTCCAAACTTCTGTCGTCAAATTACTCCTGAACAATAAGAGTTGATTTATTTGTATGAAAAGTCTACAGAGGTTCATACAGAGACTTCGATTGGATTGATTCTGGATGTTCTGACCAACATCTTGTCATATTAGTATCTTTTGCAGATTACTGCAACATTAACGCAATAAAACTGTAGTTCAGCTCCAGTTCAACATCTTTAATAAACATCTTATTTATTATTACTCCTTTATTACAGGAGCAGCAAAGCGGCTCCAGTAAGAAGTTAGTGATTCAACATTATAAAAAGTAACTATTTTGTTTAATGAGGTTTATCAGCCCCTGTTTTGATGGCAGTCTTCCCAAACCGCTCCTCATTCCTTTGGGCTTGCCCAAGCAAGATGACATCAGTGTCAAAAGCAGCTTACAAATTTCCCTCTACAAATACCTTCCTGTATAAAATGATAGGTTAAGATGAGAGGATCCCTGAGGAAGTGCGAGCAAAACAATCTACTTTTCTACTGAAATGTCATGTTCTTTTAGTTGATCATTGAACATGGGAGGCTGAATACTACTGGGACATAGAGAGCACAGGGCTCCGTTTATGAGCAGGGAGCTAAGGAAGGTCTGAGTCTATCAAAACAGCATGACGTTCATGCAGCTACATGGCTAGTTTGTTGTGTGCAGGAGCAGATAAGACCACTTGTCATAGTTCACTACTGTCACTGCAGCTTTGGGAGGGTGGAGGTCTTGAGAGGCACCCACACAGTAGTCGAAAAAGGGGAAAAGCAAGCAGAAGCACAGGCCTCGGGTCTTTGGGAATGACTCACCCACTGGTTTTTACATTATTCAGTCATCCATTTGATTTAACAGTAACCTGCCCGCCCACATTTCTCCTTTATCTGCTCAGTCTGAAAATTTAAATTAGTCAGTGTTGAAGTTTTTTTTTTTTATGAGGTCATTTCAAACACTGGAGAATTATTATTTATTTTTATTTTTATTTTTTTTTTAACCAAAAATGCTTTGTGTTTTATATTAAAAAAAGGAGTATTTTGTCACATTAAGTATAAATTACTGTGACATCTATTTATTCAAACAATCCACCCTCCTTTCCACACTCCTCCAAACAACTAATAAACTCAAAAGTTCAATGATCAGGCTTTACATAAGCAAAAGAAAGCCTCATTAAAACTTCAGCCTAAGACATTTCTGCTGCTTTCATAACAATCCAACCTTTTGTCCATGAAACTAGAGCAGGCTCATGTAGTTTTCATAGAGGCCAACAAGTAGAGAAAAATCAATCACTTTCAGCTGTGCACAACACACACGTTTTCTGGTAACAGTGCCTTGAGTGTCAAACCTTTAGGAATATGGAGACTGGGAATGCACATTGCAACAGATGTGTGCAAAAGAAAGCAACAGTAGGACACAATGAATCCCACACTTTTCTAGGTGAGGGAAAGTTTCCTGCTTGAGGTAGCCGTGACGGTTTTCCTTGTAACATTAGAAGACAGTTACGGTGGAAACTAAGAGCAATCCAAATGGAAAACACTACTGCGTGACATGGCAACGGACGTCGGCAGTCTGAGTAAACACACTCCACAAGTGGGTCAGAAAATACTGCAACAATAATCCAAATGTCAAACAAATTGTTCACTAGGACCATTTTTCATTTATTCCACTTAATGTTTGCCGTCCAACAGCAAATGAGCAGCTGAAAATAAAGGCTAATGGATGCCAAAGTTTTCATATCCAATATTCTATGTGGAAATCATAACCAACTGTATGACAATGTGGTGACTAAAGAGTGTAAATAATATGGTGAACCATAAACATAGCAAAACTTTACATTTTCTAGTTGACTTCTTACCTTTAGTCCAGTCCTGTTTCTTACTGGATTCCTTCCTTTTTAAACTCTCCGTCTCTCTCTCTCTTCCATCCACTGTTCTTCCCTCTATGGGTGCGTTCCCTGCAGAAGAAAATAAAAACCTTACTCTCCAACATGTCGGGCCTTCTGTCATAATTAGGCTTTTTCGTCATTATTTACCTCCAGTAGTCGGTTTACTAACTAGGGCTGGTTTATTGAGTGATCGGTTAATGAAGGTATAATTTCTAATGCTACGTTCAGACCGGACGCTGCAAAAGCAGCAAAATCGCTTACCGCGGCAGCTGGTAGGTGTTTTTCATCTAAATAATCCGATCTGCAGGCACCAGAATAATAAAAGCCAACATATTCTGCCGGCAGATGTATATATTTTAAGTTAATAAACTGTTTAAGAGGAGTAATCAGAGCGGTCTGTGTCATCAGCGCTGTGTCTCTCTCCCAGCCAGCTCCCAGATCAGCTTCTCTGATTGGTTGACGCGGCGCGTCGAGCAGCAAAAATTCAATTTTTCCATCTCGAGCAGCAACGCGTTTGCGGCGCGTCACGCGCGTCAGATGCTAAAACGTTCCCGACGCGCTGCTTCAGCTGCTCAGACGCGCTGCGCCTGCAGCTCGAAACGCGCCGCGGGACCTTTTGCTGCGCCTTGACGCGCGTCAACCATTGACTTTGCATGTAAACTCGCTGCTTCTGTCGGGCCAGCTGCCCCCGGTGTGAACGCAGCATAAAGTATAAAGAATTGAATAAACTGATTTGGCAGAAAAAAAGGAATTTTTTAAGCCACATCTCCAAGCCCAGGTCTAAACCATTCTATTTAATCATGAAATAAAGTTCAACTTCTAAAACTAAACATTGAGATTGGAGACACGAAGAGTATTAAGGTGTGTTAGAACCAGAGCATGTTTACCTGTGACAAACATCTGTGTGTGCACAAGGTCCTAGATACATATCAGACCAACTACTCAGGCTCTGAATATTTACTCCGAGCCCTGAAAAAAGATTATATTGGATCCTTTTGCTTTCCAAATAGAATATAAAATACCCCAGGCCTGAGGCAATCAATCAGATTGATTGTGATTTGTTGATCATTGAAATAATTGTCAACTAATTTAATAATCAATCGCAACCTCAGACTTTAAAACAAACTCTTTAAAGAGTTTATGCTACTCTTTAAAGTAAACTTTTCAAAGCAGTTATTATGCCAAAAGTGGAAAGAAAATTATATAAAAAGATTATGCTTATTTAAAAAAAATTATTTGTGTGCAAGAATATCCTTAATATTCAGAAGTTTTAGCTCGGCAGATTAATTGATTAGCAAATCAGACGTTAGTTGCAGCCCTTAAATACTTTGAGTAAAAAGAGACATACAGTTTAAGAAATTAGCATGTTACACTGCAAAAATGTCCGGTTTTAAGAAAAGGCTTCATACGGCTAATATTTAAAGTTCAAACCCCATTCGATCGACTTATTAAAAAGCATAAAGCCTTGTTGTGTTAGGCCAAATTCAATAAATGTGTTAAGCTTATTTGCACCAGCAATGGAAATAGAAGTCTGCTTCTAAAAAGATAGTTAAAGTAAAAGTAATTCTGTATGTTTGGTGCTGCAGTTAAAGAAATGTTTCCTATTAACTGGCAGGAGAAAAACGTCTTTAACTTATTTGTTTTACTTGCAACAAATTATTTTACTCTGTGTCATGCAGTAAATGGAGAAAACTGTTATATAAATAGAACTATTTAAAAACAAAACTGCCTTTAAGTATTTCAAAGAAATATGTTTATTTAATCGGAGGGGAAATACAGGTAGTAGCATCTCTTAAAAAAAAAAAAGCCTGAATAACAAACAGCAGTGCATCCCTGACCTCACATGACATCCAGCATTGAGTGGCCCATAAGGTTGTGTTTCACCCTCTCTGAGTGATAAAGTTGAGATGTTCTGGATCGGGTGGGTGTGCCATTTAGCCAGCAGGAGAAGGCTGCAGCCTAATCCGATAATGAGATTACTGCTCTGCACTTATCTTTGCTTCACCCACACATACACACAGAGATAGTGAAACAACTCATCAAAACCACAAGATAAGAAATTATTTGACGTTATCTTGGAATTAGGTACTCTAGCAAAGCAATTCATTTGAAACTAAATTCTAAATTAATAAACAAAGATGTTAAAAAATTCATAAAATTCTCAATGTCTAGATGTTTTAGATAACCCTGGACTAAAAACTGGAAAACAACCCAAAATATTCAACATATGCATAGTAACGGAATTCACCAATACGATATAAACCAGTGGCAAATCTATTTGCATTAGTAACAACCAAGTGAGCCTCTTCTGATAGGCTGCTAAGAGGCATAGCCTTCATTCAGTCTTTGCACTGATCCACCATAAAGGAAGCCAACAATCTGGACACTACTTGGAAAGGGTTGCCAATAATCGTGGGTGGTGTTTAATGTACCAAGGTGGTGGAAACAAAACTACTCATATGGGAAGCACATTTAAAGCTTGCGCCTGTGGGTGGTCACTGCTTCCCCTGCCAAGATCTGGACTGAGAATCTATTCCTCGTTAAGCAGTAATTCTCACTGAGGATTCTAAGTGGCAAAAGCTATTCCAGTCTACTTGTTTTCAGTGACAGAAAACATTGGTTATTTGCCTTAACCAGTTAGGAGCCCATCTTCATATCCACCCCCCATCCAAATAGATCATTGAGAGCTCCAAAGGGTTTCACATTAGAACACAAGGGGAGCCCCCCTGGAGTGCCAAAGTACACATTACAGTCACTACATGTTTATGAATGTGCTCATCAATCAGCCTTCCTCCTGACAGAAGCAAAGCTGAATACAACTATGGATGGGGAGGGATTTATTTGATTCCTAAATAGGCCCAGGTAATACAGCAATAAAGAAGCCTGATAAACCGGACAAAATGCGAGATTAAATGTATAATTTAGTCTGGCTCCGATGAATAAGACATCGAAAGATTGTTGATGAGAACAACCTGTTGTTTTTCAAACCATGCCTGTGCCTGTTCAATAGTTGTTGCCATCTTATTTGTTGTGCTTTCTCCAGCTTTGCGCAGCTTTGTCATCCCGCCCTTAAAACTCGCAGGCAAAAATTTTTTGGCCGCTGGTGGGTGGAGCTAGTTTACTAGGCTAGCAATAAAGCTGATTTCAGGATTTATTTATTTTTATTGATCACTACAGCAGCTAACTGTACTTAACTTGTTTGGGAAGAGACCTTTTCTGAAAAAAAACATTTTAAGGTGCGTGTTAGCAAATATAGCGATGCAATTTTCCCAAACCTAGAATTTTCACCAAAGCACTTTAATTAACGCTGTTAAAGTACAAAGTACATTAAACAGGTCTTGAAAAGGAAGGCAACCAAAAAAATAATGAAAATAAGACACCAAATCCCTCTTTGGATAGAAACCACAAAATAAACTCTAGAGTTTCCTATTCATTGTGTCACATCAATTAATTGCTGAAGGGAAATTGGTACATCTATATACAGAAAAATGCACAAGGAGTTTAGAAAAAATAAACCTGAAAAGTTAGTTCTGTTTTTTTTTTTTTAAAGAACTGCTTATAGACAGCTGATAGTTCCATTATACTGAAAAAAAGTGATCCCTTAAAATGACAGATTCTAGATATAACACGTCCATCCTTCAAAATATATAAACCAAAATCTGTTAGAAAATAAACGAAACAGAACAGGAACCCATTTCTGTTACCCGTAAATTGGGTACAGAAATGGGTTCCTGTTCTGTTTCGTAGAAGTATTTCACTAAATGCTGTTCCTGCTGTGTCACTATTTGCAGATTTCATTTTTACTTTCCCCTTTAACCCTCCCCAAAGACAAGGAAAGGCGTGCCCATCCCTGATTAACAAACATCAGCCGAGTAGCCGCGTGGCTAATTTACACTTCATTTGCATCCATTTGTGTTAGGGTGGTTTCACAGCAGAGGTTTCTACGAAGGACGGACATTCCTCCACGAGTGGACGATAAACATTTGTTCATTATAAACAGCCAAAGGCTTTTATAGCATAGCAACATGTGACATTACCAGGCGAGCTAAACAGTATCTGCTTGGTGGAGTCAGAATGAGGACAGTTCAATTCAGGTCAAGGTAACCGAAGGAAGTAACATGATACTGCAGACTGAAAAATAAATAAAGGAAAGATCGAAACTACACTGTGTGGTTTTCAGGGGAACACTTAATTTTACTACATTAACATATACACACACACACACATATATATATATATATATATATATATATATATTATTTTTTTTTTTTTAAATCATTATCAATAACATCTATATGAAGGTAGGGCAAAAAAATAGAGTTTGACCTTTTAGTATAAGTCGACATGAAAACTTAATATTTATAAAAGAAAAAAGGTCTTAATGTAAAAATATCAACTAGCAAAACATTGGTTTGTTTCCCCAAAGGTGTCCAAGGTGCTGCTGCGATTCAAATACCAAAGAGGCTGCAGAGCTAGACAGCTCGACAACTTGTTTATGCAAAACTACCTTTCCGTGGTTCACATCCTGTCTGAGCTTGCAAAGGCAAACTGCATCAAATTCTCCAGTTCTGTGTCTGACTTGTTTCAATTCACAAACTGGGTGTGGTTTATTGCTCAGAGGGGCAACGATCAACTATCTGATCCCCGTAGCAGCAAAGCTGCTTATCTTGCTAATTTATGACACAGCAATATCAAAATATAAACACAGCAATATCAGCAAGGGGCCAGAATGTTCTCAGAAAAAAAAAAAAAACTAAATACATATATATCTCACTGGCAAAGCAAGAAAGCTCAATATTATTATTATTAGTAGTAGTATTTCATGCTAGACTTGATTTTTTTTAAACAGACGCATAAAGGAATTCATTTTAATTATAGTTAGGAAAATGAAATTATACAAACACTATTGAAAAATACAGAAACACGTCAACGAGGCATCACCAAAAACACAAAATAGATCTAAAATAATAAAAAGAACACTGCAACACACCAACCAATCCAGGGACAGACTTGAGTTCAAACAATGCCTGATTGTTGTGTTACACAGCCTGCAAGTCCCACAAAAAGACTAACACTGTGTATAAAATAAGCTTTGTTCAGTAACATAATACTCAAACTAAACATGATTAAATTCAAACTGAGGGGGTTCTGACTGAGACTGGCTAACTCGCTGTTTTTTTAAACAGTACTATCTGTAAATTTAAATTCCAGCATATCTCAGGGAAAAAAATAAATAAAAGTAATAATCAAGACTGGTAAAAGTAATAGAAGCACAACCATTTTAGCACCCTGGAGTATTTTTAGCACAGCGTCTTGGCCTGAGCCTCAAACACTCGCTGTATCATTTAACTGGAAAATATGCTCCAGTGCCGGGAAACTATTAAACAAAAAGTAGCTCAGCAACCAAACAAACCTGCATTTCAGGGCTTACTATGCTGACAAAAAAACAAGGAATCACCTGTTAAAATGCAGAAACTTGATCTGCACTTCAACCAAATCTCCAAGCATTAAAAACAAATATAACAAACCAAAGATCCCAGAAAGCTGAGAACATGAAAAAAAAAGGATTATTCATGGTTAAATTTATGCTTAAACAGAAATAAAGATGAAACTTTTCGGTTTGAAAGAGACGATGACCCACAGCTCCATTGTCTGCTCGCATGTGGAGCACAAAGAGCTGCACAAACACCCCATCCATACAAAACATCAGGATTCTGGCTTCTCATTTAGCGATTTTAAAACAGCAAAGCTTACTCAGCACAAGCAGCCCAGACCCACCAATTCAATTCAAACGGAACTGCATGTGCTAGCATAAGCACGGGGTAACCCTTCCCGTCCCACTGTAGGCAAACACAGAGCACTTTCCAAGGACAAAGACAAGTTCTTTATCACCTAGAGACAAAAAGCTAGAAAAGGGAATCCAAGGCTTTGCCTAAAGCCAAGTGTGCATGTGCTAATTTATCATCCAACCGATTAAAAACAACAACATTTCAACTTTTAAATCAAGGCTTTATGAAGGTTTGAGTTTGTTGTTGTTGCACTCACAGCTCACACCATGTACCGATACAGCCATACTTAAGATTTTGTTAGTTTGGGAAGACATGCTTGATTATGAAAAGCAGAGCCGCCTGCTATGAAACATGTCAAACCCAGAAATTAACAATTTAAAGTAAGAATTCACTAGAGTTGCAACTAACAACTATTTTTCTAATCGATACCTCTGTTGAATCTTTTTTCAGTTTAATCGATTAATAATTGGGTGGCAATAGACATCTTACAGAAGACTTTATACAAAATTTAAACCAGACGAAGCACAAACTGAACGCAAAATGTTTCTACATTTTTTTTTTTATTTTTTTTTTTTACAATTTTGGTATAATAGCTAGTCTCTATACTCCAGTTAACGGATAATATAATAATAAAATTAGCAGACAATTATTCCAATAATCTGTTAATCCAGATCAATCCAATTGGTTAGCCACAGAATTTCCTTTAAATTATCTACTCATCTGCAGTGAGGAGATGGACTCCCAATTAATAATAGCAAACGGCAACAATCACAACTACTTCTGTTTGATGAGGGATCAAATTTGACTATGTGTGCATTTGTATTTTAACTATACAGATACAAATAAATGCTAGGAAATGGTTTGTTTACTGTCATAAAATGGCACAAACAAGTGAGAATTTGATTTTAAAGAGGACATTTACAGAAAAATGTCAGGATATATGCATCACAGATGCATGTCTAGAATCTCAGTATCTCAGACTCAGTCCACCAGGAACCGCAGGAATAAAACCTGTAGTTTCTACTGGCAGAACCTGATTCAGAGGCATGTTTAAGGTGGCATACCAACCTGTTAAGATGCTTCAGTTTCTTTGGTGGCAACAGCTTTCGATTCCAAATCTCTGAAATAAAATAAACAAATTAAGTTTAAATGACACCACCAAAACCCCAAACTTAATCACAGTTGTATCAATGCTGATTACAGAAATATACTGATAGTAAGCAAAATATATGCTAAAAGGTTTGCCTAGATGTGTGTGCAGTGAGATCGGGGTATAAGATGTCTACAAACGTGCAAAAATTCTCTTCATTCAGCTCTGCATGAATGTTTCAAGAAGTCATGTGGAAATACAGGTTGAGCAGCATAACAGGAAAACACACAAACACAAATCAGTTAAGCGCCTGCGACCATGAAAGGAGACAGTGTGTGAGAAAACGTACAGATAAAAGAGAGTGTGTGTAGGTCAAAGTTACAGATCGGGTCCTGATCGGCCATTATCTCAGCTGTTCCCGGAGTTAGAGCTTAACCAACATGGCTTCTCCCGAGCATGGGGTTTGTTTAATGCATTTAAATGCTATAAACTTCGAAGATTTACTCCAATTTACTCAGATGCGCGTGAATAACAGTCTTGCTGCGATCACGACTGTCGTTTAGTAAGTAAACATTTTCGCCTGAACATGGCTGCAGAGTGAAGGGGTCTGGCATTTAGCCACAAGACTTGCAATACTGTCTTTTGCCGATAGAGGGCGTTAAATGTACCGATTTAAAAATGAAATTAAATAATAAAAAAAAAACACTATCTGCAAGTTAATAAAATAAAATCCCCAAAGACTAAGTGGGAATATAAATACAATTAAGCGACAAATAGTTGCATAAAACAAAACAACTGTGTTTTCACTGCAAGTTGCAAAAATGTCAACATTCCGTTGTAACTGCGTCGTCGAATTAGCATAGCCGCTAATGCTAGAAGCTAATGCTACGAAGCGGCTAGCAGGCTGAGCCGGTGCTAATTCACTAGCAGCCACTGGAGCTTGTATTAAATCTCAAGGAGTGTATTGGTTTTAAGTGGGACTTATTCAACTGTAGATAATCTAAAATATTGGTTCAAAATAGCACAACAACAACAACAAAAAAAACTAAATAAAAGAAATGGGTTCGCACAGCTGTCGAGGAGACAGAGGTTAGATTAGTAGTATTTGGCGCAAGGTTAACGATAAGATGCCTCTTGGTATAAATATGTAAGACGGTTATACTGTTATTTTTTCATTAAAAAATATTCCCTGCGTTGCTTGACGCTTATAGAGCAACTAAGCCACCTCGGAGGGTTTCATATGAACATGAGCCAGCTACGCTCAAACAGCCATGGCTAACTAAACAACAGGGACCCCGGTCTCCCTGCCCCGCACTCCTCTTGTGCACCAGCACGTCAGAAAGAAACCCACAAACACCGTAAAAAACAAGCTCACCTCTTTGAAGAATAAAGTGCAACAGAGTGGAAAGGAAAGCCGACTGTAAGGCTAAAGAAATTCAACGCGTTTGCAGCATCTATGAGGGTAAGCATACATCCTGCGTGATCGCCATTTTCTTCATCCGCAGCTCTCTTGTGCTCTGCTTTCCCCTCCGAGAACTACGTTTACTTCAGCGGGCTGTGTGCGCGCGCGAGAGAGCGCGTGTGTGTGTGAGCTGCTGGAGGAGGGGAGACGGGACAGGAAACACTTACCACTTCCTCTCACAGAGAAGTGAAACACAATTAAAAGTAGCCAAATAGTATCGAGAGATAGAGCAACAAAAAAAAGAATCTAAATTTCTGGCAAAGACAAACAGCATCTTCAACAGGCCTATATGAAAGACGGCACTCTTTAAAAAAAGGATGCTTTTAAATTAATAGACAAGAATGACCACAACTGAAATTTCCCAAAGAAATTAAACAAATGATAACAGCAAAGTCATTGTCAAAACTAAAATACTTTTATATTTCTTTTTTTCTTTATTATGATCATGACACCGAGCTACAGAGTAAAAGCAAATCAAGCAAAACGGGGGGAAAAAGCACTTTACTAATGATTATACTAATCCGTTTATGTTATTTGTTTCACAGAAATGTATAATCAATACAGTGGAAAAAATTTCTGCTACAATAGATTTTTAAAATCATGTTTATGATTTATAGAAAATGTAAACTAGTTGATTAATGCGATACATGCCAAAAAACATTGAAAAAAAGATCTAATATTGATTTAGCTATTTTAAGAATTACAAATATATTAGAAGATGATAGCTAATAAAATATTGAGGTTTTCCACTCATGCAGCTCACCTACAGTCAGCTGCATGACAGGTATGCCACTTATAGCTTTAAGTGACTGTGTTTTTACCTGTTGTAAAATTCTGAATGAGATAGAGCTGATGTCATGTACACAGGTGTGTTACAGAATATTAAATTAGTCAGTCCTGTAGAAATGTTCTTTTAATTTCTTGAACTCAGGAGTTAATAATGTCTGGAGAATATAACGCAGCTGCAATTTTAAGAGGGGCGGATCAAATGTATTATTTGGATAATTTTTGGTAAAGCCTCCCATATATTACATGTTTTGCAGGAAAAAAAATAAAACAGAGAAAACATGTGAAACATTAACCTGTTAAATAGCAAAATGATATATGGCTAAAAATATTTCTGATTTCACAAATTCCTTTAACATTTTACGTACATTACATTCTTTGTTTTTCACAGTGATTACTGATATGTTATCTGGGTTAAGGTTCTTCTCACCTGACTTGTGATTCGATTGTAATGCCCTTGAGGTCCCTTTGTAGGTTCAGAGGGGCTAATAAACTGCTTAGCTTGCTTACTGGGTCAGCTCTGGCTTTGGTTGTAGAAAATCCAAACAATGGATTATGACAAAAACAATGGATAAAGGTTTCTGGATAAAGTGGTGGGAGATAGCCTTAGAGATAGGACAGGGAATCAAAGTAATTCCCTACAGTGCTCAAAAACAATAGACACATATCTATCTATCTATCTATCTATCTATCTATCTATCTATCTATCTATCTATCTATCTATCTATCTATCTATCTTTATATAGATATATATATACACTCACCGGCCACTTTATTAGGTGCTAGTAACGGGTTGGACCCCCTTTTGCCTTCAGAACTGCCTCAATTCTTCGTGGCATAAATTCAACAAGGTGCTGGAAGCATTCCTCAGGGAGTTTGGTCCATATTGACATGTCATCACACAGTTGCCACAGATTTGTCGGCTGCACATC
>NW_015150884.1:416396-429815 GCF_000732505.1 Cyprinodon variegatus
CCATGTGATTGGCTGCTTAGAAATTAAGTGTTAACGAGCAGTCGGACAGGTGTACCTAATAAAGTGGCCGGTGAGTGTATATATATCTATATATATAGATAAGGGACCTTTTAAAAAAAATATTCTGGACCTGTTATATATATATATATATATATATATATATATATATACAACAAATTGGAGAGCTCTTCTTCATGTTTTTATATTAAGTCATATTAAGTGTCATTGTTCACTATACCAGAGTCAGACATTTTAGGTTGGAAATCTGTACACAAGAAATGTAAAAATTAATGCAAAAGAAATATATTTAATATATAAATATTAAAGCTTTGCAGCCAAGAGTTGTATTGAGGGTTTTTAAACAACCCTGAGGCAATACACATACTATTTCCCGATATGACTCTGTTCCACAGCTTTCCGCTGCCAGTAACAGATTTCTTGGGAAGATAGCTAAACCCTCTTATTTATAAAGAAATTCCTTGGCTTCAAAGATGGCGTGCTGGAGGAAAGGAACGTCAAAAATCTGTCACACAATTACAACTAACCACAATGAGATTTTTTTTCCCCTCAATCTCTCCTTTGATCAGAAGATCCTCTCTGATATCCGTATTTGGGTTTGAGTGTTATGTTAGAAAAAAAGAATGTCATGAGAAATGTAGAACCAACTCAGACACAAATACAGTGTGTGGAACCTGCAACCCTTTCACCACAGAAACAATGCCTGCTGTTGCTTAGAGGAGAGTGTATGCGATTGTGTGCATGTTTAGCAACGACCATTGACCCAGCAATGGTTAAAAACAACCCCCAACCTTGTTCGCAAATTACCTCTCTTATCTGTTTGTGTTTGACTGTGAGGAAGAGCGAGAGGCAGGGCTTGCCTGCTGCCAAGTAATGGCTTATTTGAGCAAGCTTCAAAGACACTGAGATTAGATTATGTGGTATGAGCAAGGTGTTTCAAACACAGACTTTTCAAAAACATGTACAATTAGTAGCTGGATTGATAGCACATTTTTAAAAAATCTGATTCATAAACATAAACAATTGTTTGATCTCTTCCATTTTGATTTTATTTTTAAGCTGTTATAAATTTCATTTGGAAGAACATTCAAATTAAGGCTGACTTAATAAAGTCATGTTAAATCTGGAGTTTACACAAACTAAGGTTATCAAATCTTTCTCTTTTCTTAATTCTTTATTTATAAGGTTAAATACAACTACATACAATGGTAAAATTTTATAAATACAAAAATTTATTTGTTCGGCGACCCAGAGATGAACTTGTGAACAAAAGGCCAGATTACAGTTAGCAAAAGCACTCAGGAAAAAAAAAAAACTTAATTTGTAAGGATATGTCCTGTGATGAAACCTAAGTATAAGCTTTCACTCATTTTCATCATCATTAAATATGATAATAAACAGGAAGAAAATCGCTAACAAGAAAACACCATCCAAACTGTAAAGCACGGAGGGGACAGCATCATGCTGTGTGGATGTTTTACTGCAGGAGGGACTGGAGCACTGTTATAAGTAGCATGGCTAATTAGCTGCCACGGGCAGATGTTCATCAAACATTTAGAGCAGCAATGAAATTATTATGTGAGGAGAAAATTTGACATTTTGCTTGCAAACTGGAATGATTTTAGAGATTTGAAATGTTTTTGTATTATTAACTAGAGGATTATTTTTGTCTGATATATAAAAAAAAAGTTTTATGTGAAGATTGTGATATTGATCAAAAAACAGAAAAAATCAGAAAGGTGGACAAAACCCTTTTGATGGCATTGATAATATTATCAGATACCTACCGACTTGATGAAGTCTCTGAAAATAGGCTTTCCTCAAGACTCTAAAGTATTATTATTTTCCTCTAACATTCTTGTATTGTTTTATTTATATCTTGGCTCATCCATAAATATTAATTTCATTTTAAATCATGGTTGTATTTCCTGAATAACTGTTAATCAGATTTAAGTTTTTTTTTTTTTTTCTTTTATTAGAAATTTCTTCCGACTTATCTGGGATGGTCTTTGCCCATAGCCAGAAAAGAAGGGACACAGCACGACGTGCTGACATGATACTGATCATTTGGGGGCACTTTGACACATACCTGCAAACAAACTTCAAAGCTTACAAGTCTATCAGGAAGCACAATGTCACATATTTATTGAGTGCTCTGGACAAATAAAAGACACAAGGGTTAATGGGTTTTTCTTCTTCTTTTTTTTAACCAAAAATCCTGAAAACAGCAAAGTTCCTTTTAAAAAAGTCATCTTTTCACTTAGCTGGTTCAACTTTGAAATGGTAAGAAATCTGTTTAGGGTTATTTTTTTCAGTGAGTGCCTACTGATATTAGGATATGTCTAAATATATGTCCAAAGAGAAATCTTTTTTATTTTTTATGACAAAAATAATCAGAAAATAATGGTGTAGAGAAAATAAAACAGCTTAATGACAAACATTACATGAAAAAACAAATTATACTCAAGTTAAGGCTGACAATAAATAGTCAAAACTGCAACATTAAATGTCAGTGAATCATAAATGAAAAGAGTAGAAAGATAATCTTCAGTCTAGAGAACATTAAACTTTAATTTAGCAGCTTCAGAGTCTTTGCCAATCGTCTTTGATAAGGAAGTCACCTAGATGGTAGAGCAGTGTATACACAGCTAGTGAAAAATTAATCATTTACTCCTTTAAACACACACAGATACACACTAACTACTCATTCTAGGAGGAATGAAGCTGGGTTGCTTTGGTAAACAATTATAGGGTAAAAACTTATATCTTTATCTATAGACAGATGAGAAAACATGAGAGAAATGGAAGATTGCAGAAACATAAAAGAAGGCAAAAGGCAGGTTTGGGAAAGATAGATCTGATTAAACTCAGTTCCCTGTCTTTGCAAGACTCTCTGATAAGTCAAAGCCCCTACATTGAATTCTAGTCATTTTATGTTGCTTGTATTGAGCAGCATTCACTCTTGCAATTGTTTATTGTGCACAAATATTTGTTGCTTGCATTTAGCCTCTCACTAAAACTCTAGGTGTTGTTGTTTTTTTTAAACCTCTATAGAAAATGGTCTCAGGGAAGTAGAAGGTTTCTGTTGGTAAAACTCCAGTGGTGCAGCCCAGCATGTAGGATCTTTAATCTGAACAATATTCCAAAGGACTTGCTGTTTTTTTTTTTTTACAGCAAGAGGGGCCCTCATTCCCACACAGTTTACCTTTTATACAAGGTGTGAAATACACTAAATGTATGTGGCTGCCTGTTTTTTCCATCCTGGCTTCCAATGTCCTCTCAAATCTCCAGACGGTTTTGGGTGTAAAGCAGGCTGCTTACAGCGAGCCTGCTTCAGCTGAAGGCATCTTCCTGCTAAAAATTAGTTTTTCTCTTCACTGTCGCTGCAGGCATGCTCAGTGGGAGGTTTTGCTGCAGCGTCAACAACCTGAACCAAGCAGCTATCTATTTTCGCTACATGGCCATCCAAGAGGTGTGAATTCTGAAAAGTCAATGACTCAATGCAAGTTTCCTTTAATAGAAAATCTTTTAAACAGCCTGTCTCTATGACTGAACTGACTCTGTAAAGTAGCTGAATATGATATGGGTCATGGATCAATGATATTCAAAAGACCTATATCTAACGTTGCTCTCTGTATGTTTCTGCATATGAATCTTGAGCTGACTCCACACTTAATGAACCAAATGCACCATCCACATCATGCAACAACATCAACTCGTTATATTGGTTGTAGTCTGCAATTAAACAAGTTGTTATTCCAGCAGGTTGTCAGCATCAGGTAAAGGTATCATGAGATTGTTAAGCCTAATCCCTCAGTTCTGTGCAAAATAAGTGAGAAAAGGAGGCAAGTAAGTGAAGTTACACAGAGGAGGGGACATTAAACTGAGAGATTATGTGAAAGGTGGAGAGATTGATGAGAAAGACTGGCTGACAGACGGAAGAAGGTCAGAAAAAAGATTTGCATGTCAAGTAGTGATAAGCCTGTCCTGAGTACAGACATGCACAGTCATAAGCTGCAGTGCTCATAGTGTGGGCTCGTGTGCATGTTGCTCATGCATACAGTGTCACATTACATACACTAGTGATTTTAGTCCGATTACTGCATTTAAAAGAGACTTTCATTTTTTCTATAAAAAAAAAATAGTATTTTTGGAGTAATTACAACCTATGTCAACAGACAAGTAAGGCTAGTAAATATTAAAAGATACAGATTACAATGAACGGACATAAGCCTCTTTCTTTCTTAAAGACAAAGTAATCTGACATATTTGGGTTTTTCATAAAGGTGCATTTTTTAATAATCAAGACATTTAATTACTCAATTGTGCATCTGGGGGCTGGTGCCTAGCTTAATTAGGCGAGAAGCAGAGCACAACCTGGACAGATTGACACAGAAAGCACTCATAACTAAACATAAGGCAACATGTGTAAATGTTTTGTGTTTTTTATGTGACATTCAAGCTAAAACAAAGGAACTGTCAACAATGTGTAACCAGCAGACATAGCAGTGCTACAATTTCTAATTAACACAGCTTTCTAAGACTCCAAGTTGATCATTTCTGATTCAGCAATTGTCAAGATCAACTGGATTGGTAGATAACATCCAGCTGTCTAGAAGATATTATTTACTTTTATAGACCTTTTTCCACTTTAAGAACTGCAGTATAAAGTGTGACTGGCGGTACATAAAAGCTTTTTACGAAGAAAAAGTGAGACATGTCCAATAATGCACCCCAAAGTGCGGCATCAGTGGAAAAAACATCTGGTGGTTTAGTTGTAGTTTATGACTAAACCATTAGATGGCACTATACGGTTCACAATGCACCTTTAATGTCAAAACAATCACATGTAGGAGCCAGGAGCACATTAATGTAGTAAGTATTCAAATGTAGTAAGTCAATTAATGGATTTCCAGTGCTAAGAAGGATGAGTAATATCACTATGGTTGCTTCCAACAATATTCACTAAAGATCTTTCCACCAGGAATGTCAATTTTCAACTATTTATCACCTCAACAAACCTTGGTTGGCCATATTGTCTCCTGTAAAGGATGGAAAAATGGAAGCAAGAAAATTGAATGTCTCTAGTAAACCTTTGTTTTTTACACCTTGCAATAAACCAATTACTTGTTTACTAATAGTTGCTATAAAAATACCAGATGAAAAATGAATGACATCATATATACGTCGCCAGCAACACCAGGAGGATGTGGCAAGGCATACGGGTGATCATAGATTACCCCCCACCCCCATGGGTGCAGTTGATGCTGATGCCTAAATGAACTAGACAACTTCTTTGGAAGGTTTGAGGCACAAAAGAGCACTCCAGCAGTGAAAACAGTTTCACATCCTGGAGAGGAGGCCCTCAACCTTGACACACCCGATGTGTGGAAGACTCTGAGGAGAGTCATCCCCAGGCCCCGATAACGTACCTGGGCGGGTGTTCAAGGAATGTGCAGGTCAGCTGGCAAGAGTTCCCAAGTGCCAGCATGCTTTAAGTCTGCCACCATCATTCTGGTCCCAAAGGAGCCTCAGGTCACCTAATTTAATGACTAATAGCCTGTCACACTGATTATTACATGTATGCTGATTGTGCACAGTTTCTACCTTAGTCAGTTAAATAACATGCTGCTATCATTTTGCACATCTCGGATGTTGCTGCTATTTTCAAATATCCATTACTGTATATACTTATACTTTACAGTACAGTATTTCATTTGTTTTTTTTAAAACTCTTCACTATTATGTTATTCTTAGACACTTTTCTAAGGTCCACATTTGTGTGACCAGTTTTTTCTATAATCTTTTAGCTGCTGTAAACACCAGAATTTCCCCATTTTGGGACAATAAAGGGATATTCTATTCTATTCTATTCTATTCTATTCTATTCTATTCTATTCTATTCTATTCTATTCTATTCTATTATATCATCCCACAGCATCTGATAAGCAAACTGGAACAGCTGGGCTTCAATCCATCACTCTGCAATTGGCTGTTAGATTTCCTCACCAACAGACCTCAGTCAGTCCGGGTTAGACAGAACACCTATGATGTCATCACCCTAAGCCTCAGGGGTGCCTCAGGGCTGCATCCTGAGACCCCTGCTGTTCACCCTGATGATACACGACTGTGTCTCCAGGTTCACCACCAATCGCATCCTGAAGTTTGCAGACTACTAGCACGGTTTTAGGCCTCATCAGAAATGACAACGACCAGGACTACATAGGTGGAGCAGCTGGTGGACTGGTACAGAGATAACAACCTGATCATGAACGTGGAGAAGACGAAGGAGATCATCGTTGACTTCAGGAAGAACCGGCCCAACCACCCTACACTGCTCATCAACAGCTCAACTTTGAAGGTGGTCAGCAGTACCAAGTTCCTGGGGTTCCTCACCTGGACTGTAAACACCACCTCACTGGTTAGAAGGGCACAGAAGCACATGTACTTCCTGCAGAGGATGAGGAGAGCCCACCTGCCCCCACCCATCCTCACCACCTTCTACAGAGGCACCATAGAGAGTGTTCTGACCAGCTGTCTCACTGTGTGGTGTGGAGGCTGCAGCACCTCAGACTGGAAGAAAGTGAGAAGAGTGGTGAGAACAGCAGAGAAGATCATCGGAGCTCCTCTTCCCTCCATAAAGGACATTTCATCCCAGCGCTGCGTGTCCCCAGCCGTAATTCAATGCAGGTCCAGCAGATTCTGCAACAGCTTCTTCCCCACTGCCATCAGACTTCTGAACTGTTGAAAAAACTCTAAATCATATCACAGCCGCTGCATCACAATGATAACACCAAACCAAAACATAACATACTTGCACCATATATTGTATGTCTAATGCTCTGAACTTCCATATCAATAAGTTTTTGCACCATGTCTTTTTTTCTCCCACACTGTTCATGGAAATGTTAATTTCACTGCTAAGCTGCTGCTCATTCACTGTCTGAAAGCTGTACAAAATTAAATGTTGTTTTCTATACACTGTGTATACAAAATGACAATAAAAATTGTCTAAGTTATACACTCAGTATGAAATCTGAATCAGAGTTTATGCACTTGTTACCTGAGGCATTTCCAAAGATGAACATCCATGTGCTCTTCAGCTTATCAGCATCTGGGTTGTTTACATTCCACTCTCAAGTGTTCAGTTTTTTTTTTAATGCTCTGCTTTCAAACAGGAATGGAATTGTTTTCCCAAGCAGAGGAAAAGGGAAGTACAGCAGGCCATGGTGACCTCATCCTGCGATGGGTCTATACCATGCAGACTGGGCTGAGAACCATTGTAATGGACAGAGTCAATGCACCCCCTTTGTTGGTGCTGGTAGAGAGGCAGAAAGAGAGCGTAAATGCACTTCAAAGTGTGAATGACAAAGAGGAGAATGGCCTGATGGGAGGGGAAGCGGTGTCAGAGTAAAATAAAGGAGAGAAAAGAGCTGTATCCTTATGGTGAAAGGGTTCATTTTATTAAAAATTTGATACATGTAAGGATGCAGAAGAGTAATAAAATTCCCCATCTATGAGAAGACCTCCAACTTTAAAATCTAACCCTTTAAATCACTTTTTTTTAAGTTCTTAGATGCAAAGTTATCAAAGCAAACAAATGGCAAAACTAACATTACATTTTTTCCCAAAGATGAAAAAAGGCAGGACAGTGTGAGTAGCCTGATGTAAATTGTTTGTGAGCTCAGAATGTTCCAGTTCATGGTGGGGGGAGGCTGAGTGTGTGTTCAGGCTGCCCTGGCATGCTGCCAGTCTCTGGGTCTCTCATTACCACTGTGCCTGCATAAGTGTGCATGCGGGTCTCTGTATCCGTGTGCGTGTGTGTGTGTGTTTTTGAGCGCTGCGGGAGCATGTCAGTGTGACGGGCGTTACCATGGCAACGCCGGAGCAGGTTCCAGATGTAATGCATCATATTTCTGCATGAAGGCGCTCAGCCATATCCACACACACACATACGGGTAGTTTAGTTTCGTCAATTCTCATTGAAATATATCTGTTGCCCTTTAAATTTTCCCCCTAGTCTGAGACAAGATAGGCTGACTGGAGACACAGATGAGCACAGACACACCGCCTTTCAGAGCGCCCATTTTTCTCCTAGCACAAAGCGACAACACAAGGTAGCATATAAAAGTGGATCAGTAAAAACTTAAAAAAACAAAAAAAAACAATGGTGGAACATTAAACATCCCCATCCACTTAGAGTAACATGGTGGTGGCAGCATCATGTTGGGGAAATGATTTATTTAGTAGCTACAGGCAGATAGACAGACAGACAAATAGATACATATAATTTAAAGATATAACATGCTCTGGTGGTTTCGAAAGCTTTTGAATTTCCCGTAGAATCACATTCAAAGCCTTTATTTAGCCTTTTATCCATTTATACACAACTAGAGTGATGCGTCTCTCTGCTCCGTTCTAGACTTTGATCTCGCAGCGTTACTTTGGGATATCAAAGGGAATAAAACTTAACTTCCTGCCTATTATCATTTGGTCTGACAGAGGTTCCACCCAGTGATAAAGATCTGATATGTGCATCAAAAGATTAAGCTCAGTAACACTCCTGTTTTATGTTGTTGGTAGATTTTGCAGCATGAAAAGTTGTGATGTGGCATTATTCAGTGTTATTTTCTTTATGAGGAAGTCACGAATAGACTGAATGATTGTCAACTTTTGTTTTCTTTCATTATGAAATTGAACCTGTGCATTCAATCTAGTGTGCAGATTTTATATAAATATATTATTGCAGGCTGTTTGGGGTTAATTATTTGCAGTGAACACCAGCGGTGGAAGAAGAGCATACAGATAATATTGTAGAGGACACACTTTGAGAGCTGCTTTACTGAACCTCTGAGAGCAAAACTATAAAAGTGCTTTATATCCCTGCGCCACTTAAGCAGGTCTCTGTTTAAACCTCCTTCCTTTCATCTCTTCACCCCATCCTGCTATCTTGTCTTCTCTATGCAGCAGACCTCCAATAAAAACCAACTGCCTCTGGCTGTTAAGGCTTTAGAGTGTGAGAGCAAGGAGGAAGGAGCCAGTATCAAAGTATCTGTCACTGTATTAATGTGAGAGTATAGCGTTTCCATCTACATGACTTATTCATGCTAGCGTAGAAGCGCAGGTTTTACAAAAATAAACAGGCACACATACTTGAAAATTAACACCAGAAAATTTGAGATCTTGTGATTTAAGTTTTATAAAAATTTTATATAATCCTTTGATGAGTGAATCCTGTTCTCAAAGAAGTTCCTAAAAAATGTTTAATTGTTTCTGGTTGAGATAAGAAAAAAATTGATATAGGCAGAAATTATAATAATGGCAAATTGCTTCAGATTAACCTCAGAAAAACATTAAATTCTATATAGTTAGTGTAATTAAAGCCTTAAGACAAACAAGTGCATCAAAATGCAAACCTCCGTCCGTCTGTCAAAACAATAATATATAATTGAACTTTATTTTTCTCACACTGGAGAAATTGACCTCTGCATTTGAAAAAAAAAAATGTAAATCCATTGTGTGGCACCCGGGTGGCAGTGTGGGGTTAAGGGTCTTGCTCAGGGACCCAGAGAAGGGGCTGTGGGGATTGAACCGGGTAACAACACTCCCCCTAAAACAAACAAACAAGATTTGCTTTAAAAAAAAAAAACAGAGATGTTCAAAATAAAAATTCCCACTGTTGGTGTTGGGAAAAAGATTTTGCTAACTGTTGGTGTAAGATGAATATCACAGGCACATATTATTATATTCCCTTTAATTTAAACAGAGCTGGGAAATGCTTTCAACAAGTTAATAAATAAATACTTAATAAACCAGATATTTGCTCTTGTCTCTGGAACTTTCTACGTGAAGTCTTCCAAAGAACAACAGATTTTAAAATCTTATTATTTTTTAAATAATTGTTTTCCAATATGATTTTTATGTTATTTTGTAGTTTAACTATGTAAACTTTAATCTTCTCTGTCATTTCTTTCTTGTTTTCATTAAACCTCAGAAATGAGCTGCAGTTACTAACTAAAAGAAAACAATAAAACAAATGAAACATGAGCAAGGATTGTAGAGAGAGCCGTAAGTTTCTGATTTCTCCATCCTAAGGATCTACAAGTGTTGAATTTTAAGGATGTACCACTAACATAGGTACTACAGTGGCTTTAAATGTTAAACCAAAATTCCCCTTAGAAGTATTTCAAACTCATCAGAAGTAAATTTTACTCTTTTTTTTTTTTTATTAAAGATAATTGAATTAAGTCATTGTTTGTTAACATTCAATGAAGTCATAATGATAGACCCTTGCTCATGTATTTTGTTTTGTTTTTTTTTACTCCAAATTCTGAACTTAAATCGGATTGTTGCAACCTATCCAGTTTAGCGAGCCTCTGTTTATGCTTTTATCTGAATGCAGGTCCTGCTTCGAGACTGAACATGTCAAAAGTGTATTTTTAAAGTAAACAGAAAGTAAAACCTAAGGGGAAAGTTCTGTTAACATAAAACTGAAAGTAAAAATGTTCAATTAAAAGAAAGAGGAAGGAAATGGTTAACATCAAGATCAATGAAAACAACAACAGAAACAAAACACTGAATTTGTTACTGGGTTTATTAAAAGAATTATTAAAGAAAAAAAGTTTTTTTGTATATTTAAATTTTAGGAAAGTTCAACCAGTTCTCTTTCTTTTCTTTGTCTCTTTCTTTCACCCACATTTTAATATCTTTAACCATTTTAGGATTGCTTTCAACTTCCTGTCTTTTTCACATTTTTATGGACCCTAATAGTTGTCAGGATATTTTGAACCTGAACTTGACTTGGTCTGCTATATTAGGTGGACTTTGTTCAGTCTTTGTGGTTATACCATAAAATGCAATAGGCAGTATTAACAAAAATACACCCACACACATCAATCACCCTCACACACATCAATAGCAGCAGGTCAAACACACCCATCCCTGAAGCCCCCTAATCATTTCTTTTACTTGCTACTTGTTTTAATTCCATTAATTCCTCTGCAGCATTTTGATGTTATGATAATTCTCTTTACACTGGAAAAAAATGTCAATCTAAATAAGTCATTTTTTCTTAAAGTAAGTGCATTTCGTCTTAATTGAGGAGGTTAGTGAGACAATCGAATAAGATAATTTAAATTTAAAATAAGAAAAAATAATTGCATTGTCTTACTTCAAGTGCAAATTATCTAATTATCTTATTTTTAAGAGCAGAAATACTAATCACATTGGTAGACATCTTATTCACCTGCTCAAATTAGGGGAAAATACACTTAATCTAAGAAATCTTTACTTATTTCTAGTTCATTTTTGCAGTGTAGGTTGTCAACATCAGGCTTGAATTGTATATTTGCAGGCGTGAGATATATTCAACAATAAACAGCCCTGCATTTAATTAGAAACAGAGTGGAAAACACATGCAAGTTAAAGTTTAAAATAAAACAAGTTTACACTCTTTAAAGCCTGTGTAGATGTGTGAAACCGTGCATCAGGACTCCCACGGTAATACGAAACCGAAAGGAGAACAGTGAAAATCTGAGCTGCTCATTGAAAGGCAGGACTAATTGTGTCTTTATTAGCTACAGAAATAAATTATTATGGAGGAGCAAGCATTGATATTTATGGAATATTAAGCTGATCATGCTTTTTCTAAATCATTCTTTATCCAAATAAAGATCAAATGTGAACGTTAGAGGTATATCAGAACATGATTACATGTCCATCTACAGATTGCACTTATTGGAAATGTTTTATCTTCAATTTAAAATTGCACATCTGTAAAGACAACAATTTGGATAATAATAGTTATTATCAAATGAAATAAAACATCTCACTGGGACCTTCTTGGCTTCATGGCCTCTTCTCTATTTCCAGAAAAGCTGGATGTGTACCAGAATGTATCTGGTCCATTTTAACTCTGACAACACAGCATCCTAATTGCAATTATTTTGCTCCCCTCCCCTTTTGCTCCACTCTGCATGGTAATCAGCTGCTTCCATAGACATACAAATTGAACCAAGTGCTGCATGTTCACCCGATCTAAGCTAAGAGGGATACCGATGTTGAGCTCACAAACAGCTCTGAAAGTGTGTGCTTATTACTAGTAAGAGAAGGCGCTTCACCGTGTAAAAATGCCCATACTGGTGACTCACTTGAATCTCCTTTTTCCTTTTCCAGACATGTTTTAAGAGGACGTGTTATACACAGATAGAGGTCTTTCGTGCTTCAAAGAGTGGTCTCAACCTCTCGCACATAACCATAAATAAGGTGTCTAGACAGCCGAGCTGTGGGCCTGCCCTCTGGTGCGGCTTCCACATACAAATCAACAGAATGTGACAACAGAGAAGAGGGGGCTTGGAATAAATATGCATGATCTCTTCAGTCCTAGAGAGAAAAAAACACAGATTCATCCTGTTGCCTTTATTTTTCTGGCATTCAAATAAAATGTATGGAAAAAACACTGGACACCAAAATATTCCCAGCAAAAAGACTTTTACATTTTTTAAATTGCTACTTATTGGTCTTTTTCTCTTTGTCTTTTTTTTTATTTTTTATTTCCAGCTTGATTTTCTAGATAGATTGAAGATTTTGATTGCACTGGGCAACTGATGGAGGGTTCAGTGTTGTTTTGACTCCAATATGCACTAAAAGCCTACACATTTTCTTTGTTGAATAATAAACTCAAATTGCATTTCTAAATATTCTGGATTTCAGTCTAAGGGTGACAAAATACATGAATAATCTAAAAAAGCTTTTTAAAATTGTCCATATTCTGATTTTCTGAGACAAAAGTGTAGGTTTCTATTACCAGTGAGACATGAAGAGGCTTGCAATATTTCACACACTGTGCAAAGAGATATCTAACTTTTAATATCTCAAACAGGTTACAAAAAACATAAAATCTTTTTCATATTTAAGCTGATGCTCCTTGTTGCTTCCACAAAGAGCCATTTTCCCCTTTCCAAGTTTTTACACAGCATCAATTTAAGGGTGTGTTGGCCTAGTTGTTAGAGCAGTGCGCTTGTGCTCTGAGAAGGTTGCAAGTTCCCAGTTTGATCCCACAGCCTGCACTCTGGGTTCCTGAGCAAAACCCATAACCCCACACTGTTGCCCTGGCACGACACACAATAGCAGCTTACTGCTCCCCAAGGGGATGGGTGAAATGCAAAGAGTTAATTTTGTTGCTCTGTGCTTGTGGCAACGTAATGACCATAAAAGCTGAAAAAAAAAACCCATTTAAATAAGTGAGGGATGTATATAATTAAGGAGTATCTAATTAAATTAGATTGTTTGCAGCCATCGCCTAGAAAAATATTCATACCCTTAAAAGTTTGATTTTAACAGGATTTTTCTACAGGTTTCTATAGTTTCTATTTCTTTAGAACAAAATCCAAAAGATATATA
>NW_015150884.1:430740-453728 GCF_000732505.1 Cyprinodon variegatus
GAAGTATGATCCCTCCTCCTGTCTTGTTGGTAAAAAAAAAAAAAAAAAAAACATTTGACAGGCAGTGTCATTTTTGAGTCCCATCACAGACTTGTAATAGAGTACAGCCTTGGAGTTTTAGTGAGCCAGGTATACACCAGTCTAAAGGCTTTAACACACCGGTTGCATATAACTTTTTATCTCTGCTCCGATTTGTTTCCATATACATGTTATGTGCAACTCCAAAAAGTGTTTCCCTGTGTGATTAACAGATTTTATTTTGTATTTTCCCCCAAAGCGGATGTTTTTTACTTTGTAATTGCGTCTCTCTTCCTGTCAGACCCAGGAAATTGCCCCTGAATTGCTGCGTAGTCCGACTAAACAGGACCTGGGGTCTATCTCAGTCGAACATACGCATGGCCCCTTGCATAAAATCGTGTCGGTGTGATCATCCCCATCGACTTTCAATGAGCACTAAATGCCGCAACCTCGTCCGACACGTTTTTTCTGTCGGACCGGATGAAAAATCGGATTTGGTTTGTTCTCGCCTTAAGGGTAAGGAAAAAGTTTAGTTATGGCCTCATCTAGCACCTTCTGCCATATGTGCTGTGGCTTGTGGTTGCGAAGTGTGAATTCAATTCAGTTTTATTCGGTTTATTTCTATAGCGCCAATTCACAACACATGTCATCTCAAGGCACTTTGCAGAGACAATTCAACCAGATCATACAGTCAAACTGATTCAAAATTTTCTATCTAAGGTAAACCAGTTGATTGCATCGACTCATTGACGCAAATGCAATCCCTCACACCAAGCATGTTTGTGGTGACAGTGAAGAGTAAAAACTCCCTTTTAACAGGAAGAAACCTCCATCAGAACCAGGCTCATTGCTAACAGCGATCTGCCGAGGCCGCCTTGGGGTTCAAGGAGACAGAAGTGGATATAGATGGAACACAGAAGTACACAGATGGACCCCATTAAGTTGGAGGCCTAAGAAGCCAATTGGCTGCCCTGGAATTTATTAAAAGGTATCAGAGTAAAGAGGCCACATAGAAGGATGCAGACTACACCACTACACTTTCTGGCTTCTAGAGATGTCAGCACAGATCTGTTAATAGGTTGAAGGGTGCATCACCACCTGTTTTCTACATATGCAAAAATTTAACTTTATGCAACAGAAAGCTGAAAACAGTGCTATGTTAATCAGTAAGAGGCCACGGTCTGCCAGTGTGTTTGCGCTCTCTCATGTAGAGGTGAGGTGGGATTTAAACCCATTCAGACAGGACAACACTGGCTCTGGGCAAAGGCACAGGCTCACAGTAGCTGCAGCCTGAGAGGCTCATTGTTATTCTGCACACAGTTGTGGTCACAGACGGGGCCAGGCAGGCAGGAATCCAGACATGCACGCACACACACACCAACACATGCACAGCGGGGGGGTGTCAGGACACCTTACAAATGCTAAATTCCACACAAGATTAAGAAACACAAAAGCAGGTCGAATTTGCATGAACACAATCGCACAAGCTGCAGCACACACATTCCCTCAGTCCCAGAGAAACATCTGCCCACAGCAGACTCCCCCAACGCACGCCGGCGTATAACAAACCTAAACCATCTCAAGAGTCTCAGTGTTAGTGGTGTTTATGTCTGTTTTATGAGTGCTGTTAACACTAACATGTCTGCAGAGGAACAATCCCCAGTTTGCTGTCTAACTCTGCATGCCTTAAACCTGACTTTGACAGTTGCTGAAATGGGAAAAGTTCAAGACACACAGACACAGCTCTTCACCAGCGGCCTTGAACTCAGATAATAAGCATGAGTATGACAGCCATTAAAGTATTGCATGTTCCCCATTGCTTCTGATACTTTAATGTGTGAAAGTAATGCATTTATTGATATCTAGATGTCTTACAACTGTTAGAGAGCAAACTTAATCAGGTTAAATAGTGGATGGTTTTACTGTAGCTGACCTCTGTTAAAGCTCTTGGGTGCACCTTTACTTATGATTTTTCACGATGTGGAAACAAGTAAAGTTGTTTTTAAAAGACAAGAAGGAACAAGTTTGATTTCTAAGTGGATTCTCTAATCCTCACACTTAGAAAGCAGCTGTAAGACTTTATAACCATCACTGTTCTCAACAAACTCAATAAGTTGTTATATTGATGCTGATTCATTTTTTGCACATCTCAGGTGTTACTGCTACTTTTTTACATATCCATTACTTTCAAAATGTGCTATTATTGATTTTCTTTTTTTTTTACTCTCCAGATACTGAGTATTCATATTGTAAAAACAGTGTACAGTACAATACTATATTTGTTTTATTTTCTTATCTAGTATTTTTATACACTTTACAGGTGCACATCGTGTGGCAACTTTTACTGTAACCTTTTTGCTGCTGTAACAATAAAGGGATTTTCTATTCTATTCTATTCTACTCTAAAATGATGCATACAGACTTGTTGACTGTTTTTACTGCAAAATCAGATCACTTGCATTATAAAATAAAATGAGACTATGGTTTTTAAGCTGGCGTTATATATATAGTTATAGTTATTATGCACTGGGTTGGAAATAGGGTTGTGTGGTTCTTGGCCAATTGATCAATATGAAGTCTAGGATTACTGGCCGTGGAAGTCCATCAAAGATGTTCAATATAATTATTGTTTTAATGGGAAACACAGGAAATGCCAAATGAATGCATCCAAGCTGGCATTTATTTTACAGATTGAGGCGGTGATTTAAATTGAAAAATAATCTTCTATTTAATATGAATGTAAAGAAAATGTTTTTGGTTTGAATAACTTTTGTTCTTTTTGACTGGGATGCCTCAAATGAGCAGAGCTGGTTTCAGTGCTGACCAGGGGCTAGTTTGTTTTCATGCGTGGGTTTATCTCAGTAACCTAGCTTCCTCCTACTGTCCTCTCTAAATTGCCCTCAGGTAAGAGTTTGTGAGCATTGTTTTTGATCCTGGTCGTATCTGTTCATCCATTTGATAGCCTGTTGATCATCAATCCAAGTACTTTACCCTCTATAGACAAATAGCATAAAAAAAGATGGATGTTCTTAACCAAGACTGTCCTAAATATCCCGAGTAAATGGACAAACCTGTCAGTCTAAACACAATGTAGAAATTTTCATTTTCTTATTGAAATTTATACAAATCTGCCATAATGTATTTGCCTTTTTTCTCCCTTATTCCATTGATAATACTAAAACTTTTAACTGTGCACCAACATCCTTAATAGAATAATGCTGCAGATTACCCCATAAATGTATTCAAATATAAAATGTCGCATTCTTTTATGTATTACTTTATTCCCAGAACACCCACTAGTAAGAATCTACCCAATCCAAACAGCCCAAGCAAGTGTTTGGTAATGCAGACGACCCTAAACAAGCAATTTGCATATGCCCACACACACACAGCCTGGTATGCAGCCTGGTGCTCTTCAGGCAGACCTGGCACCGTGCCGGAGCTGAAACGTCGACATTCATCAGCAGCACAAAGAAGGGAACATGGACGAAAGACAGAAAGAAGGAAACAAAGCAAGAAAAGGCTCACGAATAAAAGAGAAAACAAGCAAACGGGAAGGAAGTTGCTGCAGCGGATGTTAGGAGCAGGACAACAACAACGAGGCTGAAGTGTAAATCTGAGAAAGCATACCTCTTCTTTGGCTCATGCTACTGTGGAGGAGCAGGGAGGATGTTCCTCTGGAGTGCTACAGGGTGCACCTGTCTGTCTCCCAGGGTCTGTGTGCATCCACCTCATCTGTCCTCATGGTTTTCACACATATTTGCTCGCTTCAGAAGCTTCTCTACAAATTGGGCTCAATGCTGAGCCTCTCCTCTAACTATTGCTGCAGAGCTGTTGCCTTTTTGCTGGTCTGTCAGAAATGGTAACAGTCTGCTACCTTCTGTCTACCAAGTGTCCCATGCCAGACATGACACACAATGAAGCACAGATGGACATATTTATATAAAAGCTTAAGAACAAAACAGAAAACTCTGAAGTTTAGTAGCTTACGTTGAGGATAAGAACAGCAGAAGATACCCTTTTCTTTGTAAGCACGGGAGATGCCAGGCTGTGCCGGGTGTCCTTGCATCCCTCTGTCAAAGGGTTGGGTGACAGCCAAGTCGGGGCATCCCTCACAGACGACTTCCCCTGTTGAGTCCTAGCATCCTTTGGCTTCTTCTAACAGCAATCCAGCATGGAAAGAAAGAAAAAAAAACACCAGACAGAGGCTGGATCTTTGCCATGTCTTCATGTAGAGAGTTAATGAAGCATGAAACGGTTGGGTAGAAATCAGCAGACGGAGGGCATAACAGCCCAAGCCAGCACAGACAGAGGCATTAACCAGCAGGGCTTTTATTTTGGTGCAACAAAATATCCCATCTAGAAAGCCACATATCTTGCATTGTCTGATCATGTTTATCAATGCTAAAGTGTTGCTTTGGTGTGTTTATGTGATGTGAAAATTTCAGAAAAATAAAAATACAAACAAAAAAGGTGAGTATTTGCTAAGTTCAAAAACTGTTGCAGCTGCTGTTTTGAGGCCATAGGGGTGTTTCCAGAAAGTTTCCAAAGGTGGGGCCTGATGGGGGCAAAAGATAAACCAGTCCACACAGGCTGAACAAAACAATGTCATCATTTTCTGTAGGCTGTTTTGTACATGCACATCACAACGAGTAGGAATATCATTGGGAAGTTATTTCATTTAGAAAACCAAGTTCAGAAGGTGAAAGGCAAACCCATTGCACAGATGACCATACACTGCAAAAATGTAAATCTAAATAAGTATTTTTTTCTTAAAATAAGTGCATTTCGTTTTGAATTGAGGGGGTAAGTGAGACACTTTGAGAATGGAACAAGACAATTAACATTTAAACTAAGAAAGAACAATTGCGTTGTCTAATTTCAAGAGCATATGATCTAATTATCTTATTTTAAGAGTAAAAATACTCATTCCATTGGCAAATCTTTTTTTTTAACCTAATCAAAGTAAGGGTAAATACACTTAATTTAAGTTTTTTCTTTTACTTATTTGTAGATTGTTTTTGCAATGTATTCAGCATCTTTATTATTGGTAATAATTTTAATGGTTTAGATCTTGCAGCTAATGAACATCCCAAATTAAGTTATTATTATTTTCTTTTTAGAAAATCTGAATAAAACATAAACACAACTTTATTACCCAAATAAATAACCTTATTGACATCCTTCACAAGAAAGGTGAGCTACAGAAAGTCACTGCTGAGGAAGATGGATTTGAAAAATGAAGCCAAAGGATAAAAAGAAAAGAAGAGAGATGGGAGAGAGATGCACAAAAAACCTTGACTGTGGCTGGAAGCCATTAAATATGGATGGTACCATCATTTTACGCAATAACTTTATATTTAAAGTGACAAATATCTAATACAATCAAATACCTTTCAGACCTTCATTTGTCGTTCTGTGAACACATAGCCAGTAGGGTGTGTGTTAGGGCAACAAATGAAAGTGGGAATTGAGTCAAATAATGGTTGGTTAACTGTGCAGACATATGTTAATAATCCATAACTTCCCTTCAACAGACAAGAGTTTGACAAAACACAAAAGTCTTTAGTCCAAGTCAATAATTTTTCAATAAAAAACTATTGACTATAGTGAAACGCAACTAAAATGAGCTGCTCTGTAGACAAAGAAATGAAAATGGTTAAAACCATCTACCTTCTCCCACTTATTCCGTCAGGGTCGCTGCTGGGCCGGTATCTATCTCTGGCAGTCTATGGGTACATCCTGGACACATCAGCAGTCTGTCTCAGGGCAACACAGAGACACATGAACACATACAATCATGCACTTTCACACTCACACCAAATGACAGGTTAGAGATGCCAATAACCACCAGAAATACCCCGGGCCGGGAATCAAACCTTGTAGAAACCTTTTGCTGCAAGGCAACGATGCTACAAACTGCTGCACCGTGCAGCCTGGTTAATTTAACAATTCACATGCATCTGTATCTGATCTTTTAATGACAGCAATGACATCACAGTTTGGCATGTTTGTTACATTTAAGAAACAAAGTTTGTCTGGAAGAATTAGAAATGAGGTCACATTAGCTTTTAACAAGTTTTGAGTCTAACCACTAGGCTCCCTATGAATCAATACCTGATTCAGATACCTGATTCTTGACCCTCTAAGGTGAGAACAACTTAACTTCTTTAGCTTGGTTGTCTCATGAAACAATGGAACTAGTAGCTAAAAGACATGAGGCGACACGATTTAAAAGGACTCTTGTAATATTTTGGCATTAAAATGCAATGAGCATGTCAGAAAACGCAAATCATAAATTACCATTCAAACTATTCAATTCAGTTTATTTATATAGCGCCAATTCACAACACACTTCATCTCAAGGCACTTTACAGTTCACCAGATCATACAGTCAAATTCATTCAAGTTGATTGCATCTTCTCATTGACTCAAATGCAATCCCTCACACTAAGCATACTTGTAGCGACAGTGGAGAGGAAAAACTCCCTTTCAAGAAGAAGAAGAAAAGTCCAGCGGAGCCAGGCTCAGTGTGAGCGGCCATCTGCCGATGCCGACTGGGGTTCAAGGAGACAGAAGCAGAGATACAAAAAACAACTGTAAAAGGCGGCCCCGTACATGTATTAAACATTCAGAACAACTCTTGTTTTTGATAAATGGAGCTATTGGATCATTCTTTTATGAAGAAGGGGAGCGTTCCAAAATGTGGAAATATATCGATTTTAAGCCCCCTAATAAGGTAATTTTCATTCAAAGTGTTTATTAGAGAGCATAAAACCTATACTATCCAGTAGTATAATATTCATGATATTGTGTTTTGCAAGAGCTTATCACTAATGCCAAATACATAACAGGTAAGATGAATAACGTAATAACAGGTTGTCATCTTGGTTTTAAGAGTGCTCTAGTGAAGGTGCAGCAATACTCATCTGCTCCTCCTCGGAGCGGGGATCAGTCCGCCTTGAAAAGTCATCTGCTGAACTCTTGCCACTGTTTCTGATGTTGAGTGTGTCGCAGTAGCCATTTTCAATCATTGTAGTGATGTGTTTTAGGTATTTCAACATTTGTTAATGCAATACGTGACGTTTGGGTTTAATTAACACCACTGAGCCTCCCATGTTTCAGAGAGCAGCAGCCACTGGTATATAAAAACACTTGAATTTGTTGTAGGCCTATTTGTGTTTTAGTACCTCATTAAAGAGATTAAAGAGTAATTTAACCATGAAACTTTGATGATTTATAAACAAAGTGAAAAAATCCTGGTTTGTCATTCATGTGTTTTTGGACATTGTGCTTAGTGTAATAAAGAGGCTGCTTATGTAACTTCAGGTGTTTCTATTTTAACAATACAGAAGGACTTTTTTGTTTCTTTACTTATTGAGACAATTTCACAGTGAACAGAGCAGGCTGCTGTGATAAGGTACTGTTTGGTGGTATAGATTTGGATAGTTTTTGTGTTCTGTCAATGCTTCAGTGAACCCTCTTGCTCAGGGCAGAGGATCGTGAGGAAAACCTCCTCACTGTCTGTCCACTGTCAGTCAAAGATCCTTTATTATGATTACCAATCAGCATCAAGCAGCCAGCTTAATGACCCACACCTGCTCCATAGACCCCCTAAGAGGCTGAGCCTCACAGGAATCAACGTATTTTGGCGTGTTATCCAATCAGGGCTCTGCTTTCTCTAAGCTTACCTCAATAGACAGAGGTTCAAACCTCAGCAGTGATTAGACCGACATTTCAGACTGACAGATAGCTTCTTGCTGCTCCAGAGTGGAGGGAAGTTCACTTCAGGGGAAGAAAAAATAAGCTGATTAATCTGCAACATACTCATATTTCTCATATTTAATGCAGTATAATGAATACATTTAGTATATTTGAAAATGCATATTTTACCTATCAATTAATGGATTTACAGGGGTTTAGTCTCCCTAGTGTTCAGTGATGAATTGCTACTGTTATATAGAAAAGAGAAGCACCACATTCACACATTCCCAGGATTTCCTTTGATGCAGCAATGACTACTGCCAGTAGATGTCCCCAAAGGGGACTGAATGAAGCTTCAGGTAATAAACCACTTTGAGACAAAGGATCAAAATGATTAAATGAAGGCAAATAATTGATACTGAACTTCCTAATACTTTTCTATGTGCTAATTACATTGCTGAGGAGCTTCAGCAACAGCACAGATTTATAGTCCCCACACTACAGAGATATTGGAATCTAAATGTTTCTCTGACTGTGACTGGCTGGATGTGCTCTCTTCATCCTCTGACATGGGAGTTGGCTTAGAGCTCGTCTGGCTAGCTCTGTTTCTCCTGGACGGTGCCGCCTTTTACAGTTGATTTTTGTATCTCTGCTTCCGTCTCCTTGAACCCCAGTTGGCCTCGGCAGATGGCCGCTCACACTGAGCCTGGTTCGGCTGGAGGTTTCTTCCTGTTAAAAGGGAGTTTTTCCTCTCCACTGTTGCTACAAGCATCCTCCATAAAAGACATTTCCTCCCAGCGCTGCGTGTCCCGCGCCCGTAACATCATAAATGATCCCTCACATCCCCACCATGGACTTTTCTCCCTGCATCTTTCTGGAAAGAGGCTTTGAAGCATCCGATGCAGGTCCAGCAGATTCCAGAACAGCTTCTTCCCCACTGCCATTAGACTGCTGAATGTTGTGTAAAAAAAACCAAACAAATCCCCCCCAAAAAACTGAAGAACTGTAACTATACAGTCATATGTTTACAGTATTTTTTTTTTATGACAATGTTTTTTATGACTGCTGCTTAACTTATCAAGGCTGCACTTTAAAAAATGAAATAGTCTAGAGAGCTGTACTTAAAAAAATACACAAAGTGTACAAAAGGAAAAAATGAAATCTGTCTAAGTCTGTGTAAGTCTTATATTAAACTCCATTTACAATCCTATGAGCACAGAGCAGTCGGCTTGTTTGGACTCATAATGAATGTCATCAGGTTGAAACCAATCAGGTGGGTAAGGATGTGACTACAGGTGACAGGCTGTTTCTTGTGGTTTTGTAGTCCATGGAACATGTCAAGCTGCTGCAGAAATTCTCCAGGGAACAATTTCTGCCAGTTTAGCTTAAATAAGGTGTGCTATCTTATATTTATAATTAATCTATTATTTATTATTCAATTATCTATAATTTTGGCACTGAAAGTGGCGCATCGTAAAGAACTGAAAACAAAAATGTTTGGGTTTTGTTACAATTAAAAATTAGATGTTCAGTTCAGTTTATTCCTCTTGCTCAAATAGACGACATTTGTAGACAGTTCATTTAAATCTAGAGCTTATGATTTGGTTGGAAGGATAAATGTCATTTTAAGTTTTGAAATGAATCTCTTTATATTAGGCGGAAGAGGAAATTTAAGAGATTTGGTTCTCAATGCACGGATTTTATTTTTGGAGGAAAATCTTTTAACTGGATTATGATATATTTGTTAAGCTTTTTCTCAAAAATCTGTTTTTTTTGCATTTTTTGTCTGTTAGATTAATTCCTTCAATCAGTGCAATTTTAAGTTTCGGAACTGGAAAATTACTAAAGCAACCTTGCACTAAATTCATATTTTTTTTGGCATATTGTTTACAATTTGTCCATATTTCAGGGATGGGAATTTAGCAAACGGATCAATTTCTATGCAAGATGACTCTGTTCTTCATGTGAGGTAAAGTTATATTATTTACCCAAAAAGTAAAGTTTTCTATGGAATTCTTAGATTTTAATTAAATTTAAATAAATTAATAAATTTCCTTTATAAGTTTAGAAGAAAGAGCTTAAGATTTTGGAGGATAAACAAGCCTGGATAACGATTCCGGTTTAGTCAATGGAGTCCTACCAAAATGAGTAATATCCCTTTGTAACCAATTATCTAAAATAGTTTGAACTACGGTCTAGTCTGGAATGTTATATAAGCTTGTCTCTGGACCACCACGAATTTTCATTATCTCACATTTGTCAATATTAAGACCTGAAGCCTCAGAGAATAATTTAATCACCTTCAAAGTAATTGGAATTTGATCCTTTTTCTTTAGACATGTTTTGTCGTCTGCTCACTGACTGATTAAAATAGATTTTTCATTAATACATATTCCGAATAATATATTCAAAAGATTTTAGATGAATAGAAAGAAATACATTGACTATAATAAACAAAAGAGAAACTACAGCCTTGTCTGATGCCACAATTGATATCAAATCCAGGTCCAGGTTCCTCCTGGGAGTGAGACAGAGCTATTAATGTTTTTTAAAAAGCTTTAAAAGTTTTCTCTGAAGCCAAAATGCTTTAAAGTTTCAAATATAAATTTATGCTTGATGGAAAAAGGGAATAAGACAAGTTCATCACCTGCAACAAGTAGTGATAATCAATAATATCTAGACCCAAATAAATGTTATGTATGGATTGTCCTTTCAGGAATCCTGATTGTGTAAAGCTAATAATCTTTGAAAATCCTTATTTTAATCTACATTCCAAGACAGTTGTTAGAATTTTATAATCTGTATTTAGAAGAGTGACTGGTTTTACATCTTTTAGTTTGCGTTTGTCTTTACTAGGATAAGGAATTAATTTGATTATACTACATTTCATTGTTGTCATGAGTTCATTGGAAACTATACATTCACTATAAAATGTAGCAATTCAAGATCTTCTCAAAAAGTTTAATTATTGCAGGTTAATCCATCCAGACCAGGAAAACAGAGGATTTTTTTTTTTTATTGCGACATCAAATTCTGCAATATTTAAATTATCTTCACACAAATATTTAAAGGAACCTTCTATCGCTGAGATTAGATGTGCAATTTTGCTCATTGTGACAGGATTTATACACATTGCTGTAGAATAGACTTTGTTATACGGGATCACTACATTCTTTGCAGTTTATTAATAGTGAATTTTGATGTTGTCTTTTCTAATCTAGAAAGATAAGGATACATTTTTTCCATCTTCTATTTGGCTCTAGGTTGTATGTATTCACCTTTGCGTTACCAGCTAGGGGAACTCAGTATTTTGCTTCAGAAAGGTACAAAGTTAATATTATTGCTTTTGGCAAAACTGAATCCTTGTGATTCTTTAATAAAATGGACGGTCAGAAGAATAGTGACTTTCAAAACTTTAAAACTTCCAAATTCCGATTAAAAACATGTCTGGTAGATAAAAATGATATTCCTCATTGTGAGCTAATGTGTAACATTTTACATATAGGACTAAAATATTAAAACAGAGCTCGTCATCCAGTGGTTATTTAATGCATCTTGAATATAATTATAACAAAGAACCGTTTCTAAGATTCAAGAGTATTGAAGATTTCTCATTTTTTGCTTCCAGAGGATCCATTTAAAATCTAATCCTGTTTCTTCTGTCTGAGTCATCTGCAGAATGTACCTGGTTATATTCAGGAAGCAATAGCTTGTAAACATGATTAAAACAGGTCCCTCTTCCCTCAGTCTGTCGTTCATTCAGGCCTGTTCACAAAACATAACTACAGAGCAAGTAGAGGGTCAATTGTTCTCTATGTTCACCAGACTTTTTAAGAGTTTCAACCAAACAACATAGTGGATGCATAATTTACCCGTTAGATGGGTGAAAGTAGAAACTTTGAAAGGCGATAATAAATCTCAACATTTATTCTTAACAAATGCTTTGTTTTCTGGGTTTTAGGATTGATGCCATTATTTTGGTTGGTCAAGTGTGCCATAGCTTGTTGTTTCTTGTTCATTTTTTCTTCAAACCACACAAAATGTTTTGCTTTTTACCTTTTTGCTGAGTCACGATTCCAACAAGGCCAAAGAAAAAAAACAAAAAAACAACAAGAACAGCAACAATGCATGTAAGTTCCCTTTATTTTCTCCATTCATGAAAAGGACCTTACTCTTCTAAATTAATTAAACCAATTAAACAGCAGCCTTAAACATTTACAAAATTAAAAAGAAAAACAAAAACACAGAGGGTGAAAATCATAAATATTCACAGTATCCGTATTAAATTAATCACAGCTCCCCCCTGTTCACTACCAGCCCCCCTGTGTGAGGCAAATTAAATTTCTCACTCGTTTCCTGTCAGAGAGGAAGATCTCACTCTCTTCAGGTGTAACAGTACAGCTTCTCTACAGACATAAGGTAGCTGCTGTTGGGTGTCAGCATGTGCAAATTCAAGTAACTTAGAATTGCTCACAAACATTCTGACATTTCATTTCGCAAGCAGATTTTTTTGTATTTAAAGTGCTTATTTTTGACAATTTGTCTGTGAGCGTTTGGGTCGCTGCATGTCGGATAAGACAGATCTTAAAGTAATACAGAATGTACCCTGGTTATAAAAAAAAATAAAAATAAATAATTGGAATTAATCCAGGCACCTTGTTGGTCGGGAAAGCAAAACATTCAAGTATTCTTTCTCATAGTGAGAAAATGTAAAAGCAGATACTCTTCCCTGCTCTCATCTTTAATGTGTGCACTTTTTTTTCCTTCTCTCTGTTAATCCCTGCTGCTTCGGCGGCTTGCTGATGAACGGACGCTGCTGCTGCTACTGCTGCTGGATCGACGTCGTTCCTCCAATCTTTGGGGGTTTTCCTCCTTCCAGCTCCCGCCTCCTCGGCCACCCACCGCCTCTGGATTTTCTCTCTCCCTGTTGCGATCTAAAGCATTCTTCTCCTTCCCTGGCTTCTCTTTCTGTACCCTGCTCTCATCCCTGCTTTTGCTTTGCATTAATTCCCAGTCGGTAAAGCTTCTGTAAGAGCCTGCAGGAGGCCCATAGGAGTGTGTGCCCCTATCCCTGTGGTGGCTGTAAGCAGGAGGAGAGTGCTGAGCCCCTGAGGGTTGGTCTTTGTAACTGTAGTCTCCTGTAGGATAGTGATAATTGTAGTCAAAGAGAGAGTTTTTGTCTTTGCTCTCAAAGTCCAGGAATTCTTCTCTGTGTCTTTTGGCTGAATGTTGATCAGGCATAAAGGTCGATCTGGAGGATGTTCTGCTGTGAAAATAACTCTGGACACTTTCTCTTGAAAGGTCTTTCCTCTCTCCATCTTTTGAAACTGAGAAATGAGAAGAAGAGTGAGATGAAGACATATTTCTCTTTGACAACAGGACTTCTGGGTCTCTCTTCCTTTCCTCGTCCTTCAGTCTTTGCTTTGAAATCTCCTGCTCTCGTCTTTCCTGCTCTTTTATTCTCCCTTTGTCCCTTTCTTGCTCACTGCCACCAGAGGGCGCCACAGCAGAAAAGCGCCCAGAAGAAGCAGAGTTTTTCCTTTTCTCCTGGCCCCTGCCTTCCACTGTCACTCTGATCCCGTCTCTCCCTCTCTCTGTTGATCTGAGACCCTTCTGTTTATTGTCTCCTACTGACTCAGAGTCTGTCCTTGTCTCTGGTGGCTGTCCTGCTCTCTTTTCGCTTTTATCCGAGTCTTTTTCCTTTTTCTCCCACTTGATGCGAGGTACCTGAGGAGAGGAGATGAAATGTGAAAATTCTGCACAATGTTTGTCCTTTCAGAATCAGTGAAGAAGTCCAAAAAGAAATCCAAAGTAAATATTTTTCTTAAATTTTATAGTGGAAAAATGATTTTTTTTTAAACCTTTTATATTGGTAAAGAAATAAGAAAAAGCAATCAAATGAAAATGTTGACTCTCTTAGAACTGAGTTTGATAAAAATAAGTCTACTCAGAAGATTTAAACCGAATGCAACAGATAAATGGATAGAAAAAAATGATTTTCAGTTGAAAAAGGTATTATTCAATATCAACTGACATAATGCACGCTTTCCTCCAACAGCTGCTCAATAATATATATGCTACAGAGGAAACAGCAATGATTTATCATTGTGTTTTGATGTAAAAACCTTCATTCATCCCTTTTCTCTGATTATTCAGAGATATTTATATTGTGTCAGAGTGACCAAGCTCTGCAGTCAAAACAAAGCAAACAAACAGTCTTCCACATCTTCAACACTGTCCATGTAGAACATCTATAAATGTGGACTAACACCCCAAGCTCTGAGCTTTCCAGAGGACAGAATGAAGAGCAGACATGCCCTGTGTTTGATATTTAATAGTTTAGTTTACACCTTTTAAATTGTTTTTTTTTTTTCTGTGTGTTTTGAAGAACCTGTAGCAGAAAAAATGACTAGCTTTGAGATGTCAGGTCACAGTAAGAACTTCTACACCAAAAATTTTTTCTATGATGCCAATATAATTTATCTAGCATGAATAGGATATATTCAGGTCTGCAAGATCGTTGTTTTAACTGATTGAGACCATCAGGGATATTTTTTTTCACCAAATGGTGGAATACTCTCATAATGATGAAACAACAATTCCGTTTATGTACATATATAAACACATACAAGTGAACACACATAATCCTAAATGAACCAACTCAGGTTGTTAGTCCTGTCCTGATTTGACCTGTAGACTCACCAGTGTAGGCTCATGTTGTGTCACTTCTGCACAGGCATTTGGTTCTTCCTCCAGTAGCTTTCCCCTTGCTGTCCTCTCCTGTCTCCATCCATAAACGCTGGTTAAAGAGGTACAGATAAAATACTATACTGAGATAAAATATTTTGTTTAATAAAATCCAGTCAGAACTACACATTCAGTGACAGCTTTGACAACAAATATATAATCAGTTTTGTTATTTAGTTTAAAAAACATTCTGGATTAGCCACTGCTTGATTGCAGATGTTCTGTGGCACGGATACCAGCTTTGTTAATAAAGAGACATGTATAGGGTGCAGAGACAGCAGAGCTACCAGGCACTCGGAAGTCAACAGAACTAGGCAGAGCTATGTCATTATGAACAATTAATAGGGCAGAGCCAGTATTATGCATAGCTTCAAAACCAGAAAGACATTTTTCTAAAAGGTTTTTATTCTAAGAGAAGTTAAATAAAACCTTCAGAGATTAAAAAGTAAATTAGGAATGGGGAAAGTTGGAATTCTCACGAATACTGTACAGCAGTGTTCCCAACCTTTTTTTATAAAAGCTTACCCCTTTGGGCATTTTGTTTTATCATCAGTAACCTCTCAGTATTGATGACTGTCTAAAAGTGGAACATACAATAACTGATTATAAAACAAAAACTGTTTTACTTGATGTATTAACTTGAGTATTTATTCTTTCCTTTCATGAATAAGTTGTCTGGATGTTAGTAAGGAATCAAAATAAATACAACATTATAAACCTGTATTTATTAAACTGGAGCTTCTCTGAGTGACTCCCTTATAATCACATTTAAACTTGAGGAATTTGGAACAAAACACAGGACAAAAATTATAGCTAGACTGACTTAATTAGTTTTACTTTGTTTTCATCAAAACACCTGAGCAGCTTTGATGATCTCTGATAGCTCAGTGTGAAAAACAGCTGATCCCAGTCTGTTCTCTACATCCAGTCTGTTCCTCTGCTTGTTTTGGATTTGTCACAGATGAAAGTGAACTCAAATATATAAGAAAAAAAATACCTTTTGGTTCATAAAAGCTTGTTTAATGTTTCAATTTGGTCCTCAGAAAGCAAAACAGATCCCAGCTCTAATTTATTTGACTACCTAATAAATAGAATATGTTTATGTACCACTTGCAATGCACTAGTGGACCACTAGGGGTAGGCGTACCCGAGTACACCTATCACTGCTGTACACTACTGCTTACAGACATCCTCCATCCAGTCTGACTGAGCTTTATGTGATAAACTGAAAGGTTTAATGGTTGTTAACACTATGATCACTATCAGTGGAGCAGTCAGCTGATACTATAACACAATGAAGGAGACAGGAAACAAACTCATGCAGTACCTTACAAATGAATTTATACCATTTCTCAAAGGATAAGACAATTTTGCTGACCTGCTGTGTTCTGATGTGTCATTTTGTTCATCAAGAGGTTTTTTTGTTTTGCTTCTCTGTGAGCTTAAACTATCTGCCTCTTCTTTCTGTGCTCCATCTTTGTTTTCTCTGCCAACACTTCCTCTGTCTACTTGTGTGAGGAGCAGTTTGGGACCTCTGCAGCCATCATCTTCTCTCACCGCCTCTTCTTCCTTTCCTGTTGTCTCCTTACTGTCCTCCAGTTCTTTTAGAGCACAGTGCCATAAATCCATGTCCCCCTCCTCTCTCTGGTCCTCTCTATCCTTTCTAGGGATTTCTATCTCCGTGTCAACAGCATTTATATCAGACTCTCTGATCTCTTGGAAGAGAGATGGCCTCTCCAGTAACAAAGGTCCAGAGTTTGGTTCTTCTATTTCATTAACTTCAGTTTTTTTATTTTCTTTCTCCAACTTCTCTTCTGTAAAAGCAGACTCTGCTCCTTCCTCAGTACAGATTCCCAGACTGGAAGAGCCCTCTTCAATCTTGTCGTCCTTCTTTTTCCCATCCAAGTTGATATTGATGCTTATCTTCTTCTGAGAAATCATCTTCACCCCTCCTTCCCAGATGTCTTGTTTAGTCAGAGGTGCTGCTGGGCTCTCTTTCTTAGTGCTTTGGGTTCCTCTGCCAGACGGCTTTAGTGATTCACGTTGAACACTTTTGGGCTTTTCTGCAGATTTAGGTTGGAGGCATTTGCCACTTTTAGTCTTACTAAGAATATCCCTGTCTTTACTATTTCTCTCTTCATCCTGTTTTTTTCTCTTTCTGTCCCGCTCTGATTTTGAGTCGTGAGTCTTGCTGCCTTCAGGGTATGGATGTACTTTGGTGTCTAACCTATCCGTGTCTGTGATGGGTTGAACTTTGTGTTTTTTCTCACTGCTTTTAACTTTTTTTGACCCTCGCTCTCTTTTCAAGTTAGTTTCCTCTTTGCGTTTGTCCTTTACTTTGTCTAAACATTCGTCTGGTTTCAGAAGAGGTTTAACTGATGTGTGCTTTACTTTTGGATCATCCTTGCAGCTGCTTGGTTCAGTGATGCGCCGCCTCTTGTCCTGTCTGAGAACGTTGATGGAACCAGAAGAATCAGGCGAGGGAGATTTCTCAGATTTTTTCTTCTTTGGTTGTTTTTTGAAAGCGCTACAGTCTTCATCCTTCTTCTTTGTTTGTAGATTGTCACCTGTTATGGTTTCTTGTAGATTTACTTTCTCACTGCTTTTTGGTGGAGAATGTGTCAGATTCCTATTCTTCTCATTTCCCTCCTCCAAATGATCCTTAGGTTGAACTTCAATTTCTAATGACATGGAAGGTTGGTCATTGGAAGAATGAGCGGGTGAAGAATGGCAGTCGTGGGCTTTAGAGGAGCAGCTGTCACCTGAGGGATGACGTATTGGGGAATGATGATCATTTGAAGAATGAGATGGAGGGGAACGACTTGAGTCCTCAGATGTAGGAGAGCGGTCTCCCTTCCTGACTGCGTCTCCTTCTTGTTTTAGGTAGTAAGAGTCTTGAGTATATGGTGGTGGAGGAGGAGGAGGGAAAGGCAGCTGGTGAAACTGGCTAATATAGCTACTGATATATTTATTGTACCATTCTTGGTACTCCCTCTTCCACAGAAGGTAGTGCTGCCTCTCCAGCTCCAGGCATCTTCTATCATTCAAAGCCTTAGAACCTAAGGATTTTCTCTTCTCCCTGGATGAGCGCTCCCCTCGTCTCTTTGAGCCATGGCTGCTCAAGGCTGACCTCTTGCTGTGGTGGTGGCTCATCCGGCTGTGGTCTGAGGACGACTTGGATCTACAGTTGGAACTACTTGGAGGTGAAGAAGATGAGGACGGAGTGGGAGAACGAGGCCGTTTGTACCCAAAGGACCTGGAAGGGTTAGAGTGGTTGTGGAAAGCCTTTTGATTGGAGAAAGGAGAGCAATGTCTGGGGAAAAAAAGAACAACCCTGCTGAAGACAATACAGATATTGCTCTTTTAAGAATGGTAGCTGCATGAAAGGCCAATTAAATCATTTCAAACCGTTATGTCTTGCATTATACCTACATAGCAAAAACATAGCTCCTAAAGAATAACATAAGACCAAAGGACACTGATAAAAAAAAAAGCTTTTAACACGTGTTAAGGACTTTTAACATTTAATAAAACAGTTAACAGGTTTCCTGTCTGGGATTGTGCTGCACAACCCAACCATTAAAAAGCATAATTTATGTAAGGGACACTCTTACTATGAAATAAAACTCTAAAGCTAAAAGAAAATAATCAAAATTAAATAAATCTGCTGGTCTGTGCTAAAACAGAAAACACCAACAACTAAAAAGATACAAGCTTTGTTTTAGCAAATCCTCAGAAACCTGTAATCCTTTCCACATGTTGCCAATCACTTTATATGGAGAATGTAAACGAATAAAACCTTCACCACGCAGGGAAAGTAATACCTTGATCTGGAGCGGGATCCAGAGCGACTGGATGATCCAGAGTAGGAGCGGGAAGATTTAGATTTGGAGGACTTTGAAGCAGAGTGAGGAACAGACCGTTTGTGTGGTGACCTGGGTGTTAGAGAACTAAGATTAGATCCAGGAACCCATTTTAATGTCAGTTCATGGGACTGATTCGGTTTTCCAGAGACATTTTTAAATATAACAGAACTAAAAGAAATCACATTTGTTTGCCCTTCTTAAATTTTTTTGTTAGCTTAAAATAGTCAATGCTTCAAAACCATTCAAACAGCTACATAACTCAGCTACAGACTCATAACACACTTTACACATGAGTTTGCAGCATCATTATGAGTCATATTTTCCTTTCCACTATACACCATTAGTCTTAAACTGAATGTAATCTGTACTTTACAGCCTCTGATTCCGATAAGTTAAAAGGTCCTTCCCGTAGCAGTTTAAACACTTTTTTTTCAATGAAAAATACTTTAACCTTTATACTGATACCATCAACTTCATACTTACTACTTTATTTAAAGTCAAAGCTTCCATCTGCACCATTTTCTCAAATATCAGCCTAAATGGGGCATAAATGTTAAAAGGACTGAACCTTTTCTAGTGCTTTAAATTGAGTCCCATTCAAATTCGCTCAGTTGTTCTGATTAATTTCGGCACCTATCCAGGAGAACACAAACTTTCTGTTATCAGAGTTAACAGGCTGACAACATTCACTCAGTTGCAGAGGAGAAAAAAAAGCACACACGTCAGGATATCCCTGGGCATCAAAACTGGGCATTTGTTAAGTCAGTCTAAAAACACTAGCAGGGAGAACAATGCTGCATCTAATAAAGAGGGGGGAAAAACACAATAACATCGGAATTCCATATGTGTCAGGGGTTTATAGAAAACTTAGATTTTTTTTCAAACCAAACAATGAAAATAGGTCAGGCGTTAAAAGGAGGAGAGGGGGATTAAACCCTTCTGAGGGGGTCCAGGGGAATGCGGCCCCAGAAGAACATTTTCTGTCATTTAATTTAAAGGGGCCAGTCTAAAACACTTTGGCTACGTTCACACTTCAAGTCTTGGTGCTCAATTCCGATTTTTTGTCAGATTTTCAAGCATTGTTGGTCACCAGCTGACTAAGACAGCTTGTCTGAAAATAAGTAAGTCAGGCTTAAGAATTGCATCACTAAATGCTTTAGACAGTGCAGCTGCACAACGTGGCTGCTTGGAATAGATGTGAAACATCTGAATGTTTACTTTACCTTTCCTTTTTATTTCTTTGTAACCTGTACCACTCCTCGGAGATCAAAACAGGGATTGAGGGTGTGGGAGAGGAGGAGCAGAGGGACGGGATTGGCGTTCCAGGTGGGATTGGAAGCTTCCAGGCAGGTGTGGTTGGTGGGTATCCAGGGAGGTAACTGGTGAGAGGATGGTGGGTTGGAACAAATGTGTGGAACGGAGGGGAGGGAAAGAGAGGGGAAGGTGTGGCTGGTAATGAAGTGTATGATGAGGAAGAGGTGGAGGTTTTACGCTGCTCTAAGCTAGATTCAGTCAAGCTTCCAGCAGGGTAATTGGAAATGGAGCAGGTACTGGAGGGGAGAGTAAACATGATCAGGCTCAAAGGAAAAAGACGAAATCAGAACCAGGCATGTCCTCAAACACACGGGGCCATACCTGTCCCTGGAGGTTGATGATCCAGAGAGTCTTGTGGCTGAATCTGTGCATAACAAAAAAACAAAGACTCTCACTAGATTTGATAATGCTCTTCTATATAATATTTATCTTATCCAACAACAACTATTGCTAATATACATGAATAAAAAAATACATAACAGAATCTAAAAATAAAACAATTTAGTGACCTACTGACCTAAAGTGGATTGTATTTGATTCATACAGACAGGCTGAAGCTGTTCTGTCCCTCCTGCAGATTTTTTCTGAGCAGACAAAGGAACTTCAGTAGGAACAGAGCTCTTATGGTTGTGCGTTTCACCGACAATGAGTCTCAGCACCTGTGGAATCAGCTCAGGTGGAGCAACAGGAGAACTTTCGCCTGAAACGAGGTCAGACGGAGCGATGGCCTCAGACTTATCTTCAGTCGTTTCTAATTTCTCACTAACAGAAAATAGGAAAAACCCATTAGCCGAACATAAAAACATTTATATTTGCTTTGCAATCATTTATTCTAGTAGCACAATCTTTTAAAGAGGCTTAAAAAGAGTCTATCATTTAATTCATTTCCCTCTCCTCATCTCTCCTTAAACCTTGTGTTTCATGGTAGAAGTCCAACTACAGCCTTATTTACAGAAAAAGGAACAACTGTGCTACAAGAAAGAGCTGCCAGAAATTTATTGCTGTGGCTGGTTTCAGTTTATATGACCAAACGCACAAAATAAAACGCCAAAAAAACCTACCGCAATATTTTATGACAAAAAAGAAAAAAAAGAGCAGTTAAGTGTGCCATTAATCCCGTCCATGAGCTTTCCATGGACTTGGCAGTAAGCTGACATGTAAGTAGGGAATGCAATGTTTCCTTTATAAACAACACAATAAAAATGTACTGGGCGTACCATCTTTTATTGCATATCTATGCTACATACCTGTTGGTTATCATGGCCTGGCTCTGTTCAGTCTGGGATGATGGCTTCTCAGAGGAGGTTTCAAAAGGAGTAGATTCTGGAATTGTAGGAGAGCAATCAATACTTTGTGATGACGGTGGTGATTTTTCCAACTTTGGCTTGTTCTCAGGAGACTCCTGTAAATAAAATATGACAAGAAGAATTAACTGGATGCCAAAACCTTCAGAAAACCAGTGTTTAGTATTTAACAAATGGTTATAGCTTTGCAAATGTGCCAAATACAGAGATAAAGCTTCCTTTCAGAGTACAAAATTTACCTGCTCTGTGCAGGGTGACTGGAGAGGTTTCTTGATCTTGTTCTGTACACTGGACGGGGTTGCAATGGGGACAGGGTTTGGTTTTGATGTTGTATTCTGAGACTGTGATGTGACACACGTATTTATCTGGCCTTTGCTGCAGCTCCTTTCTTTTTTAAAATTGTTAACAGCCTGTGTTGGTTTAAAAAACAAATACAGTCAAACTACTGCAACAGACATGCAGACAGAGTAATAGGATTACACTAAGCTTTTCTTTAATTGTACCTGTCTAAGGAATTTATTGGCTATCAAGGTGTCAGGGGAGACGTCTGATTGGCCACATGTAGGGCATAAATGGTTCTCTGACTCAAGCAAGGATGTTCGGATACCTATGGTAGACAAATGTGTTCAGAGGTAAAGAACAACCACAAAATGACAACATATCAGAAGAACAGGCAAAGCAGTTCTTAAAATGTAAAGGTATCCCAAATAAAGCCATTCACATTCAAAGTATACACGTGTGTAACAAACTCACAATCGTCACAGTAGCTGTTTGCACAACAGGGTATGACCACAGCGTCACAAAGCAGGTCGCGGCATATCAAACATAGCAGTTCATCAGGTAGAGGCTCCTCCTTTTCTTCACATTTAGGTTGCTCTTGTGGAAGGAAAGGAGGCTTCTCCTTCTTACCAACAGCATATGCCTCACTGTGATCAGAAAAGTGAAAATTGCCAGACTTTAAAACAACAAAAAAGAACTTTTAGATTTATAAATAAAAAAATCAGATCAACTCATTGAATTACACGTACGCATCTATGGCAGGAATTGCATAACGGCCGCAACTGGTCAGCATGACTCCTTTGATATTGGGATCGTCCACCTCAACCATGAAGGAACGGGGGATTCCAGTGCTTTTCTTTATCCTTGGAGGAGCTTCAAAATTCTTATCCTGCAGACAAACATTTTCTTTTACATCTATTGGAATGCTTTTTGTCATGGAGATACAGAATGTATACGTATTGGTGTGGTTAGCAAGCATCCAGTTTCCTCAACCCAACGTTAAAAACAAAAACAAAAACAAAACAGCAGCTTAAATACACAGTACAAAGTCAGTGTTTTGCATCTATACCTGTCACTTCCAAATATTTTGTGACAAGACAGCACAGAAAACAAATAATCAATAATGGCTTTCTGACCATTTGCATAATGGCATCACATACAAACATGGCTGGATGTAGCATCCTGGTCAGGACCTGCATTACCAACACATGGCTTCCAACCAGAGTTGCCCAGTCAGTCCTTGTAGTTTCCTACATATTGTTTATGTTATTCTAGCTCAGCAAACCTAATTACAATAAAAGGCTTTTTTTACCCCAGTGCTATGCAGAACTAGGTGCAAGGGGAATTCAGACATTTGCTTCAGCTGTGCTGGAGATCAGATGTATCTAAAACCAGAAGGACGGGATTTGGACAAATACTGTTAATTCAATTTTGTGGTTTTTATTTTAATTCAAAAGAGACTCCACAAAAAGAAAATACTAATGTAGGGGATACTCCCTGTATTATGATGCTGGTTGAAACCAATTTTTTTTATTAAACTAGAGAAGAACTGAAGGTTCACTACAAACCCAACAGATTGGGATCAGCACCCTTCAGACAGTCCTCTGAGGTCCATCCACAAGTGTTTAATTGACCTCAGGAGGGTTGGACATTTAAATCTGGATAGCTACCGCAAAGCCCTCCTAAGCGTGCTCAGATGAGATGTGAGCTTACCGTATTTTCACGACTATAAGGCGCATATAAACGTTTTTTTTTT
>NW_015150884.1:456542-475047 GCF_000732505.1 Cyprinodon variegatus
CATACTCAGTTTTGCCCCCGCTGTATTTTTAAATACGCAGTAGAGGTATTTAAAGGTAGTTGAGGACATGTACCTGTATATAAAAAACGCGCCCTATAGTCCGGTGCGCCTTATGTGTGTGTTAAATACAGAAATGGCACACATAACTGAGACTGCGCCTTTTAATACGGTGCGCCTTATGGTCGTGAAAATACGGTAGTTAAAAAAAATGAGTTGTGCTACAAGCTTGTCCATAGAGCACAATACAAGCACTTGCCACACTAACTGGACAGTTTCTGATATGGTGTCCAGTGGTTCCACAGCGATAACAGGCATAGTTCTCTGGTAGGACAGGGCACAGCTTGGAGTTCATCCTACAAGGAAAAGGAAAACATGGACAGGGTATGTTACACAGAAAACTGAAAAAAGCAATACAAATATTTGGTTAAGATTAATAATTAAGATGAAAATCTAAAAGATCACTCACTTCATCATATCACAGCTTGACTGATTCATCATTACTTTGATCTTATCTTCTTCTGAGACATCAGATTCCGCTAAATTAGCCAACTGCATCTACATAAATAAATTAGATAAACAAAAAAGAAAATAAGTTTTTTAGTTTTTTAATTTAAACCGAAAACCCCTTTTAAAATGTCATTGTAAAAATAGGCATACCTTGGAGAAAAATGACAAAGCCCTAGTAGAACTCGAGTCACTAGCCTGTTAAAGTGGAAAAAAGAAAGAGTGAATAAAATAGTTAAATATAAAAAAATAAATTGACAATCTTCCTTTAAATTAATTATGTATTTTTTAACTGAATGTGAATAAAATAAAATCGACTCTTCTGAACTAGCAAATGACAAAACTGACAACTAAAACACCTAGATTCTGGAGAAGCTATTGAAAGTTCCAAGTTAATGTCAGGTTACCATGGCGGTGCTCCGAGGCAGCGGCCAAGAACAGCTCCTCTGTACAATTTCGCAAAATATAAGCTTAAAACGATATAAACTAGAAAACAAACCAGCATGTATGATCGCCAATGCCTACTGAATGTACGGTCACAAAATGTTTTAAATACTGATATTTTTGACCGTTTAAAAATCTGCAGAGTGCTACGGACGGATGTAAACAGCGGAAAATTACAGACATAGGAAGAGATGCGTGAGACGGAGAAAGCGGAGCTGCAGAAGGGGGCTAACTAAAGAGAGATCCCCACAGACCACCACTTCCACCAATCCTGCTCTCCAACGTCCACTCATTGCAAAACAAAATGGATAATCTACGACTGGAGCCCTCTTCAAAAAAGGAGATCTGTAACTGCTGCGCCATCATTCTGAAGGAGTCTTGGCTGCATCCAGCAATACCAGACAATGCTTTTAGCCTGGAGGGGCTAATGGTATGCCGTCCCGATAGAAACAAAGAACTCTGTGTGAATGGAAACTCCTCTGAGACTGTTCCCAAGCAGTCTTCAGCATGTAGAAGGGAAGCGCAGCGCTCTGCAGGTGAAAATGAGGAGAGCACTCTAGATGCTTTCCTTCTAAATGCTGAAACATCCCCGGCCGGCTCCTCCCGGCCCCCTCCGGCTTCCACACCTTCTCCAGCATCGTCTGTCGCTGCCAAACCTACTGATGGCACCACTGCTGCTTCAACCACATCAGCCTCTTCAACCCAGGGGACAACCACCCGCACAGCATAGCCATCATCGTCCTCTTCCTCCTCTGAGCCAGGAGAGGCAATTGCTTCAAGAGCTGGAGGCAGTAATAGCAGCTCAACAACCACCAGCGTCTCAGTAAAAGAAATATTGTTAAGAGCTCCATATCATTTATATGGGACCACTGGAGTTTCTGGCTCCAGAGACCTCTTGCATAACGGCCCTCGTGGATTCCTCCCCATCCTGACAGGGTCGCGTCCGAGGTGATAACCTTCTGTGAGACCAACGAACCTAGCGGCATACCCTGTTTTAAGAAGCCTGTGTGGCGCCAGGGGTGCAAGGCCCCAACACACTCTGTTGTCACCGCCACACTCCATGCAACCTGTCGCACAGGGCAGAGTCTTAGCGCAGCTACACAACGGTGAAATCCTCTCATGTGCAGATGGCCGAGGGGAACAACGTGGATGACGTAACCCATAAATCCAAGAAGCCGAAGCCATAATCTGAAAGGGACTGGTCTGAATAGGTGAAACAAAGCGAGACAGGATTCCAGCGTGTCCACCCTGTTGGCTGACAGATGAGCGGTGAACAAAACCAAGTCCAGTACTAATCCAAGAAAGATATTTTGTGCTGGGACTAACACGCTCTTCTTGTAATCCAATACAAAACCCAGATCGAGTAGGTGCTGAACGAGTTATCTGTGTTTGCCTTACAGCCTCTTTGTGATTGTGCTAGGAGGAGACAATCATCCAAATAAGTAACCAAGCAGATGCTCCGCTTCCTTAATGGAGCTATAGCTGCTTTGGTAGTGCCCAAACACTCACACACTGCGTTTGTAACAGACGCCCTGAAAAGCAAATCGCAGATTATTCCTGTGTGGTGGGTACACGGAAACCCGCCGCAATGAATCAGACATAATGGGGATGCATGCTTGAGCATCCTGAATTTGTACTTTCTGAGACAACTGTTTAGGGCCCTGAGATCAAGGATCGGGCGAATCCCTCTCCCTCTTTTCGGGATCCGAAAATACCTGGAGTAGAAGCTGATGTGACACTACTCCAGTGGAATGGGCCTGATTGCTCCTTTCTTTAGCAGTGGAGAGATTTCCTCCTGGGGCGTGCGGACAGATTATCCCCAAGCTTGAGTGTAAATTATGCTGAAAAATGGAGAGGGTACCCTGGCAAACTGAAGCCGATAACCACTCGTTATAGTCCGTTGAACCCAGGCTGACGTTGCGGGGGAAGCTCACCTGTGTTAAGCTCAGAGAGACATCCCAAGGGAGTCTCCCTCCAACCTTAAAAGATGGCTCATGGGGCCCCCTGGCAGTGGAGCAGAGTTGTTGCCAATCGATGGTACTGCGCATGTGCAGGGGATAATGTTTTTGTGGATTCGAACCCAATCCGCTGTGTGCCAGGAGCAGGCATTCCCTCCAGGAGTGGAGATGTGATTATATACCAGTTTATATTCTTTTTTTTTATATCTTCATCTGCACCCTTGACCTTATGTCTGGATGCAAAAGGGGAAGCATGTTTTATTTTCATTTCTGAACAAGTTATTGTGATTGTGCAACTTTGGATTCAGGTTGAGCCAACTTGCTCTTTCCTGTACAACCATCCTCCCTTGATTGTCCTATGGCCTGGACTGGTCAGTGCAGCACGTGGATTCAGATGTCAGTTATTACGCTGATTTCTTCCCACGTGTCCGGGTCCAGCTTGGTGGCCATGTCCTCACACAGTTCAGCTTGGTACACAGAGAGCATGGAGGACACGATAAGATCTCTCACAGCCACTGCTAATGCACTATAAGCTCTCTCCATCGAGGAAGACTGGAAACTGTCTGCTTTGGATGGCAGTGTGGGGTTCTTCGAGAAGATTGGTAGCTATGGGTGCAGGTGTGCTGTCACCAGCGATTCCACTGGGGGCATACGGTGGATGCCCCATTGTTCCATGCCCTCGCAATCCAGACAGGAAGCTCCCTGAATTGGAGTTTTCCCACAAAATGGACGGTCCTTCCAAGAGAACTCTCTTGTCTAAGAGCTCTGGGAAAACAGGAAGCAACTATTTGGCTGCCTGAGTGGTCTGGGGACATTTCTTCCCTTTGTAGCGTGATCTGATGGTCATTGTAACTACCTCGGGCCAGAGGATGTTGAGCCTGGATGCAGCATGTTCGCACCCTGTCTGCATCTCTTGCTCATAGTGGGGGAAGCTGTAGCACTCCCCTCGCCTCCCCGGTGAGCCAACAGGGTTTCCAGCTTTGCAGCCCGATCCAAAAATTCTCGCATGACAGGCATATCAGCCCGACAAGAGCATAGAAACACCCATTTTCTTACAGAAGCCAAAGTTTTCCAATATAAATCAATTTTACATGTTTTCTACCACAGCATAGAGAAAGCGTTACGCCCTCTCTAACAGAGCCGAAGACAAGGGAAAATTCAGGGGACTGCGTTTCTTCATCTATCATAAGATCTGAACCTGTAAAGGTAGCAGCTACCAGGGAGTGCAGATGGACGGCAGCTCACAACTCAAACACTTTCTCTCATGAGACCTATATAAAATTTATTATACTGCAGGAACAGTATGACAAAACACTTCAGCAGTTTTGCAACCGGGACTTTTTCTTACTGCAGTATAACTTGAAACCAGTAACGAGCTCATGCCTAGTGATGTAGAAGTCTAACTAAACGTTTTTGCTTCCACCAGAGAAAGCACGATGGCAGATTTGACGAGGCCCCTGAAGTATTCCTCTACTGTTAAGGGCATTAACTTCCCCCACATAGAGGTGATATTCCACATCCCCATACAAGTTTAAGTATCAAGCAGTGGGTCAAAGAGGCTTCCACCTCCAAACACTACACAATCCTTTAAGTACCAGTCAATTAGAGTTCCCTTTCTAGGTGGTGGGCCTTCTGGGGAATGGCCAAACATTTGTTGCTAAAAAGCCCCAACCCCATGCCTGGCTCCAGAATGAGGCTCCTGGCTCTGCCATAACGGTAGACTTCACTAGTCATGATGTCGTCTTCATGAAGGCTTTTAAACTACACTTTGTATAACCCATTATCTCAATTTTTTTTGCCATGGAAGACCCTACCAGGGGAATTTCATCCCAGATAAGTAGCCTCACAGATTAGCAGAGCCCTTAAACCACCTTACCATGTTATTGCGGCAGTTCCAGTTTGAGTAGTTTGCGTTGTCCTAAGTGTGGCTTAGGTCACTTTCACGAAAGCTATTCTCTTGATTTAGAATGATAATTTATGATTCTATTAATTAGGACAATTTTTTTATAGATTAGAAATCATCATCTGGCAAATAGAAATCCTAATGTCACTTTTAGTTATTTAATTCTCCTATTTGTAAGTTAAGGTGAAGAGAGGACATAAGCCTTGGACATCTGAGCTAGCCAGCCTGTTGTGCCAAAGGAACTAGATTTAGGGCTTGAGGAGAAAATTTAGAGAGAATTCTGGTAAAAAAAAGAAAAAAAAGAAAAGCCAAACTGAAATACAATTTCTCCAAAATGACAGCTCATCTAAGAAAAATATGAAAATTTGGGGCAAATTACAAAATCAATTTCCAACTGCTAGTAAACATCAACTCCATCATCCATGCCTTTTACTCTCTGTTGTAAACAGATGCCACCCTAATAAATGCTATATTTGCACACGCATTTTACCTTTAGTTTTGTCACTGATCCAGAGCTCACTATGGCAAAAATATGTTTTGTCCCCTTTCAGATACATTTAGGTAACCCCAGTGTATGCCTTGAGCAGCAGGAGCAGCTAGTTTACATGTAAAGTCTATGGTTGATCCGAGTCAAGGCACGTCCAAAAGGTTCTGCAGTGTATTTCGAGCAGCTGGAGCATTGGATTTTGAAGGAATTCAACCAGCTGGAGCATAATGAGCATTTAAGCACTTGAGGCGCTTCACAAGCAGCTGACGCATGAGCTGGAAAAGCAGAACTTTTGTTGCTCTATGCGCCACAACAACTAATCCAAGACAAGATCCCCTATGTGGTGTTGGTTTCCTGTTAGGCACTGATGCACTCTGGCAGGTTCTCAAACAGTGCTTGGGTGAAACTAAAATAGCTCTGCAAGTGACTCTCATCAGCACGTAGCTCCTGAAGTAGGTGATGAAACTCTATAAAATGAACACCTCTGAAGTATCTGGTGAATCCAGACATTGCTAAGATTCACGATGACGGTATTTACTAGCTTTAGTTAGAGAAAGCAAAACCAATCTTTCAATTTTATCAGACAATGTACACGATACAGGCAAAGAGAAGATGCTAGCTCCTCCCAAAGGGCATCAAACCCTTTATGACACACTTTGCTCATGTGTGACGAGAGCATCAAAGATGCAATCCATGCGCATCTGAGCTTAAGGTGGACAAGCATCAAAGATGATGAAGCAGATGATTGTTTGCTGTTCAGCCATTTTTGGTGTGAAAACATTATCAAAAGTTATTGAAGTACAGTTTTTAAAATCCAAATGTCTCTAACTTGCAAAGTAGAAATCTAAACAAAGTAATCTCTTTTGAGTTTACAATGATCTTTAGATTCCTCCTACAGTGCAGCCTTTATGGGGATTGGTGGTCTAGTGGTTAGAGCATTGTGCTTGGGTCCCAGAGGTTCTGAGTTCAAGCCCCACACACTCCCACGGTGCGACACTCTGGGTCCCTGAGCAAGACCCTTAACCCCAGACTCCCCGGGCACCACGCAATGGCAGCCCACTGATCCCCAAGGGGATGGGTTAAATGCAGACATTGAATTTTCCCATTGTGGGACAATAAAACATTTTCATGTATTTTTATTAATTTTATAACAGTAACCATAAAATTGTTATTACTATGCTGAAGGTTTAGCTGGTAACTATTGTTTTTCTATTTTTGTTAACAAGATCCCTTCAGGGATTGCCTCCCTCAACTGTGGGGTTTCACAGAGGTTATTTCTTGTTCCATTTTTATTTGTTTTTTTTTTTAACCATCATTCACTTTTTCAATATAATTTCTTTATGCAGATGATATTCAGCTGTATATGAATTTTAAGCTCCAGCTGCTGACTAGGTAATCCACCCTAAGGATACCTTTTTTTTTCTAGAAGTGCATCCTAGAGTGCAAGAAATGGAACAATCCAAAGTTGGGGTCTAAGATGTCACAGCTTACATTGCTTGTAAAAAAAGAAAAGAAAAAAAAAGCTTGGGACAATGATTATACCTTCTTTTCATTTAAGCAAGATTTCTAGGCTGCGACATATGGTCTGTTAAGCTAAATTGGAAAGAATAATCCACGCATTTGTGTAATCGTATTTATTACAGTTCCCTGTTAATTGGTTTGGATGTATCATCCGTCTTACGCCCTTAACCCATAAAAAAAAGGCTGCAGACAGACTACCTGCATGTTTTAGAAAGCCAGCTCACACTTCCGTCAAATATTCTTTACAATGGCTACCAATAGATTTAAGCCTGTATTTCACGTTCTTACACTAACATGTAGGGATTATTTATCTAATGTTTTAAGAAAATATACTACTACCAATTAACTTTATTTAAAGGAACAGAAATGTCAAGTTGTTCCTCACACCTTATTTAAGATCAAGAGGGACCGAGCTACAGTTCGTGACACCAAGGCAGTGGAAAAGTCTTCCTGTTCAGATTCATTTAGTTAGCCTTCTGGATTCTGTTAAAAAGGAGTTTAAACCCTCCTTTAAACAACCATTCTGTTGAATGTTTGTTTTCATTGTTTGATAGTATATCGTATTATTTCTTTAAATGTATTATATTGATTTTCTGTACAATGTTCTGAAACATCTACCAGTGCCATGCTCAACTACCTGACCAGAAAAGAAAATCGACAATCTTACAGATCCAAGTCAATTTATTCAACAAAGCAAATAGCCAAAATAGAAAGCCAACAAAAAAAAGAAAATACCCCCTTCAGAGTAACAATCCAAACCATATGCCAGGTCATCTTATCCGGACAGTTGGGAGGAAATAGCCATGAGCCACTTACAAGGGATTATTCATGGTAGTGTCTCTTGACATTTTGTGAATCCAGACCAATTCACTTCTTACGTAGATGACCAGTGCGACTGACCCCTTGACCATAACTCGTTCCAAGGACAAACACCTTGAACAATATCAACAACATGAGCCTAGCAGCGACCCTCTGAGTAAAGCAGTATGAAGATGAAAAGTTTATCCCTTTTGGCGACGAAATGTAGAAGGGTTAATCCAGCGTATCACCCCTGATCTTGGAAGCTGATCTATGGATTACTGTCTTCGAAGACTACACAGCAGGGTAGAAATATATTGTTTGTAGGTAATTTGGTGGATTTGATGGCATTCATTTTACCTTCCTAGACTCAAACCTTGCAGACTGAGAACATTGTTCCACATAGCACGAAATGTCGGTACTTTGAAATGTCTAAATAAAGTAATTGACAAAAAACAACCAGGAATATCTTAGGGAGCAGCCAAGTTGTCAGAGACACACACAATAACTTGTTCTGACAAAGATGCATTGTGGAGAGACCACTGTGTGAAAGGAGTGTGGACAGAAAATGTAGGGTAGTCTCAAAGACACACATTGGCACACATTGGTTTTCCTCAAGGGCATTGGCGAAAGCGTCTTACATCACCCGAATTACAAGATCAAAAAGATAAGGAAGCGGAAGAGGATAAAACTGTAACAAGCCGCCTACTTAGACATCAGCTGGCAGAAATGGACTTGGAAGCCAACGAAAACCAGGTAAAAGTGAAAGAGATGGTTCCAAAGCCTATTGACATAGAGGCCCCTTCAACGGCCATCTCAGATGCACTGGGATAAAAGAGATTGCAAGGAAGAGAATCTCTTATAAACCCCTGCACGCCCCTCCTCCGAAAAAAAAAAAAAAGGCAGGGTAGCACTAGATACCTCCCCTGGGATGATTGTGGTGTCTACATTAAACTACAACAACCTAAGAGTTGGAACAGAGGGCGTAGGAGGGGTTCCACTTGCATATCACCAGAAAAATACCAAAAGACGCCTGAATTTCAGATACCCATATTCCTAGTTACGCAAAATGACCATGTCCTTTATTCAGGGCAGGTCAGGATTTTCCACAATTAACTGAGCTGTGTTGACCTGCATTGTTAACTGTAAGCTGTAAGTCCAGATGGAAGATATATGTGCAACCTATTTTTCTATATGCACACAAGGCTTACCAGAGTTGGACTTTGTGGGACACAAGGAAAGCAGTTTTTGACAGAACCATCGGCAGTGAGAACTACTGTATATCCATTTCTATAAGTTTAAAGTTATGCCTTAACCTCTGCTAAAGAGACATGTTTAACACATTAGATGTATGTATTTATTATCCACATTCTGTTCATCAAAGACACAGAGTCTGAAACATACCACACTCCATTTTCACTAAGGACTAATTTACTTTTTGGGGTCAAGATCCCCTCACCAACTATTGAAATGCCCAACTTCAAAGCAATTGTTTTAAGAGTAGAAGCCTTGACTTTATACCCATGTCAACTACCCAATACACTCCATGACATACAAAATAAAGTGGTCAGACCTTGGGAAAAAGAAAACTATCCAACTCTCAGACAACACTGTGTTGGCCCATTCTAAGTTCAACAAGGAACAACTTTTCTGGTATATGTCGTTCATCAAACTTACTCCAAATATCTGTCTTGCCACAGGACAGTTTTGAAAACAAAAGTTTAGTTCCAAAAGTAAAGATGATTATCTCACATACTCTTACAGTTTCCCCCAAGATTTCCTACAATGCTGAAAATAACATTTGGAAAGTAAGATTGAATGGCTAAGATGTGCATATACCCGAAACATTTAAACCAAGCGGACTCCATAGACATAAAGCTACAGCTCATTCACATACTTCAATGCTCTTCCAGGTTATACTTAGCCACTAGGGCTGTGTTATCGATTTGAATTTGATCTAATCAATTTTCAATTTCCGAAGTTCAATTTATACAAACAAGGATCAATTACTTAAAGTAAATTTCTTGCTGTAATCTTTATTTTGTGAGCTGGAGCTTCCAGCTCCACTCCAGTAGGTGGTGGGAATGCACAAAAGGCTGTTTGACACAGGGAAAGAAAAAAAAAATAAACACCTTACACAGCACCCATCAAACTCTAAGCCTCACGTCATTATGTTGCGTCTTGTCCGTGAATTTTGTTGTACTTCACACTTTGCCATCTTGTTATGTCTAGTCTGCCATTTTGTCATGTTTGGTCCACTATTTTCTTACGTGTCTGCCGTCATTTTGTTCTACCTTCCAGTCTGCCATTTTGTTACTGTCACTACCCAGGCCAAACCAGAAGCATGTTGCCATAAATAATTTCATTACGGTACGGAAAGTACTTATTTCTATTCTTAAAATTATCAAAGAATGCTAAACTACATCCTATAAGAAACATTTTGACTATTATAAGAGAATTGGATGCATTTTTACATTATCTCTGGTGTATTGTCTAATGTTATCATCGGAAATGCACAAAGCAGTCAAAATATGATTACACCGTATATATCTCAATTTTAGTTAGTCTTTCTTTGGATTATGTACTATATACTAGAAAAATACAACGGAATGTGCACACTAAACTCAAAATTGATACCAAAGCGAAAAAAAAATGGATGGATATTTGGTTGTGCAAGTATGAATAACCTGATGGTACGAATGGAGCTACCGATATAGACCGCCATTTTGTCATGTGTGTTCCACCATTTTGTTATACTTTAGTCCACCATCTTGTCTTTGTCCTTTCTGATAAGTCACTTCTAGGACTTGTGCTAGGCCTTGACTTATGGGTTATCTTTTTCGTATCGTTTTCGTTATAAAGCATCATTAAAACTTTTAGGCAAATTTTTTTCCCTATTTTTTCACAAATAATGCCTTTAGGGCAAACCAACAAATTGGTTTGCCCTAAAGGCATTCACTCCTTTTTGCGTGTTTTTACAAACTTTAAAATCTTAGCATAGCTTAGGTTCTTGTTTGTTTTTGAATGTTACACATTCCTTAGTCAAAAATTATGAGAAAAATTGTTTTAGTATCATCAAATCAGATTTTCTATTCACGTTTTTACTTAAAACAAGTACTGCCCTCACCACAAACGAGCATTTATTTTTATCTCATACCTATTTTCCTTATTTCACTTCTTTCATTTTAGCTTGTTTCTCTCAATCACGAGAATATCCTTTAATTAGGTTATCTTAAAATAAGAACCTATGGTTGTCGGTCACATATATGTCGCATTTATCTTATGTCAAGTGAAACGGTTGTTATAAATAATATCCTTGCTTAAAATTTTACATGTCCCTGTTCTTGTATATTTTTAAATTATGAATATTTTAATTCCTTGTTAATTCCTGCTTCGTGTCTCTGTGCTTAAGGACGAAAAAAAAAAAATAAAGCTTTAAATGCAATATCCCCTTTTAATCATGTCTAGACGCGTCTCTTGCCATACCCCATTTTCTGTCTGATCTGCTCCCCATTGGGGGAATGCCCCATTGTTTACGAGAGACAATTCCACTACCCCCATCCTTTCCTAAGATCCCGCCCCCTAGCATATATAGAGAGTGAGGTTAGCTTCCTCTCATATGAGATCTTCACTCTTCTTGAGAGGGTACAAAATTCTAACCATGACGATGAACGGACAAAAGGGAGGCTCAAGGCTCAAGTTGCCAGCAAATTGGTATACTGGATCAATGAAGACCATTTTCTATTTGGACTCTACTGGAAACTTAACTATCGGTTTGTACTACAATCCTCATCCCGTCTTCTACTCAACACCATCTTCATTGATTTTCATGGTCTTTAAATGTTTCGTCAATACGTAGGGTGCTTGTTGCACTTTGTTTTAAAATTTAAACATTGGCCAAACTCTATCCTCGATCAACAATGTTTTTTCAGATTGATTTTCATGGTCTTTAAATGTTTTCACCAATAGGCAGGCATTGTGTTGCATCGTGTTTTATAGTTTGATAAATTACTTTATCCAAACTGTGAAAACAAAAACTAAGCGTTTATATAAGTTTTTGCTTCCAATTTTTTGGTGAATACTCTGATTATGAAATTGGTACGGTGGTAAAATTTTGCTATTCCTTATATATTAAATTCAATAGTTTTAAGATTCATGCTTATTTCTTATTTTCTGTAAAAGATAAATATTTTATTCACCTGTAAATTCTCAGTCGTACAATGTGAAGAAAATTTCAATAAAATCTACTGTTTAAGCAATTTATAAACCAAGGAGCCCAAATAAACAGTGTTTTATATAAATGAAATGGACATGGTCTCTTAAGAGAAAAGAGACGGAGGGAAAAAAATGATTTTCAATATTTATATTTTCTGACAAGGGAATAGGTTTTCTTTACCAACACAAGTTAGGATTAAAAATCTTAAAAAGAAAAAAATGGATGTTCAGCAAGGATAGGTAAAGAGTGTAAATTCGTTATCATCTACTTTTCATACAATACCTTTTTTAATAGTTTTGCTCTCTATAATAGTGTCCCAACATTATTGCGGTAACATAATCTTGACCAATTACAAGGACTATAGACTAGATTTTGTCCTGTTTGCATATCTGATATCTGATCTAAACACCAAGTTACATATCAGCACTGTAGTGTCAGCAATGTCCTTAACCACCAAGCTAAAAATCAGTGAAATTAGCTCCAAAAGGTGGTTCTATAAATAAATTTAAAAAAATGTTTTAGTAAAACAAAAGTCTCTGACATCCCCAAGTGGACATCTGCTGCAGTGACTAGTCAACCATGAGATTTTAACCCTCACCAACCATACATCACATTTCCAGCGATCACCACCTAGCAGAGCAGCAGAATTGGGTTTTGACAGCATTTCGTATACCTCATTTTAGTTCATGCAAATATACTCAGTTTGCAGATCAAAGCTTTTGAAAGTTAATTCAAAAGTTACCCTGAATAAAAATGTCTCCAAATGGAGTCAACAGGATAAGGACAATAATCTTCAAATAATTAATTTCCCAGTTCCTTCCGTTCAGAAATAAAACGTTTCTAAATACTATATTTAGATATGTTCCTGTTAGGCTGTGTTTGAATTTTTTACATTTTCATTATAGATACAGAACGTGAAAATCAAAAAGATAAAAAGCATTTTGTCATCATAAAAACATTTAAATAAAATATTTGCAACAAATGAGTATTACATTCTTTGAAGAAAATTTTCTTATCCAAGTGACTTTGTTTAGAATTTTATTTTATTTAGGTAAGTTCTCAATTAACCTTTAATTTTTTATTTCTTTAGAAAGTACAGTGTTTGCATGAAATGAAATGAGGTAGAAAAAAATACTGGGCCCTGTCAAAACCCACTTTTGCTTTGCTCGGTGGCTGTGGTTGGAGGTGCAATGTATTTGGCTGCTGGGAGTTAAAATCTGATGGTATCCACCTGGGGGTATCTAAAAGACATTTGTTTTACCAAAACATTTTGTTTTATCTTAACAACACCTTATGGACCTACTGTAATTTACCTAATAATCCGCTTGTTGGCCAGGGAAACTGTTGACAATACAGTCCCGATATGTAAATAAGTGGTTAGAACAGATAGCACACATATTCACAGGACAAAATCTAGTCTATAGTCCTTGAACCAGTCAAGATGTCTTGCTTCACATTACAGCAATAATTATTAGACATCATTATTATATAATAATTATTATATAATTATATATTATTATAAAGTACAAAACTTTAAAAAAGAAATTCTGTAAATAGTAAATAATTGCTCAAACTCTTGATTCGTTATCCTGACTTTAAATGGCAAAAAAGGGTTATTTACTAGTTAAATGTAAAAAAAAAAAAAAAAAATAGTTCATGCTGTACTACTGAGAATTTCCAAGGGAATAAAATACTACTCTGCTATAGAAACTAAGAAAGCAAAAGGAATCTTTAATACACAAAAATTACATAAACAGACAAACATTAGCACATATTTACATAGTTTGAATAAAGCAATTCATTAACTTTAAAACAATGTGCAACAAAAGCCCCTACGTATTGGTGAAACAAATACAGACCATTAAAGCGAATAAAAAAAGATGTTGACAAAGGAGGACAGGTTAAGAGTTTTTGCAATTGTTTAACAACAAAGACCCTCCCTATTGATGAATAAATTAAGGAACATGAAAAAAACTCAGAGAAAGACATCGAGTAAAAGATGGGAGAAGGAGGGTGGCAGCGACCCATAGTGATATTTTTTTTTAGGATTCAGGATAAGAAATGGTCTCTAATGATCCAGTACACCAGTAAAAAAATAATAAAAAAAGTTGTTTAGCGAGGATAGGTTAAGAGTTTGAGCAGTTTTTTTTACTTTTTAACATTGACTTTTAATACAATAATCTTTTTTATGGTTTTGTACTCTATAAAATTGTTTTTTTATGATTAGTGATTTGTGGTAATGTGAAGCAAGACATCTTGATCAGTTAGTACTACAGATAATGTCCTTTATGCATGCCTGATATCTGATCTAAGAGTTGACTTGCATATCAGCAGTGTAGTGTCAGCAATGTCCCTGACCAAGAATCTACTAATGAATTAAATTAATTAATTAATTAATTTGCTCTTCATGGTGATTATATAGATATAAAAAAAATAATACATATAAAACAAAATCTTTCAAGATTGCCCTAAGTGGACATCTGCTGCAGTGACTGCTCCGCAATGAGATTTTAACATCCAGCAACAGCCCCAGTATTTTCAATACCTTCAGTCCACGTCCTCTTTGACTCTTTGTCTGCATAAAAAAAATATCTAAAGGTTAAATGAGAATGGTGTTTAAATTTTTTTTTTGGGACATTGAACATTGATCATGCAGTTGCTTAGAGAGAGTAGATTGGAAACTCACAGATGCATAACGGTGAAACCATTAGAACGAATCTTAAAAAAGATGTTAATTGAGGACAGGTTTTATGTTTTAACTCTGTTTTTTGAAAACAGTTTATAGTACAACAAGTGGAAAAAGCGTTTTGGGGTTAAAGGAATTATGTTTAGATTTAACAATTTTTGGTGTTTCATTAAACAAATTTACCAACTTTTAAATTGGCCTCGTCTTTTTTTTTTTTTTTTTTTGAGTTTTTTGAGTTTTTCTGGCATTAGTGACTTGTTTTTTCGACAGTCAGCTGACACCGAAAGGGGGTATGATAGAGGCGGAGAGACATGCAGCAAAGGACCACAGGTCGGATTTGAATCTGGGTTGACCGTGTCGAGGAATAAGGCTTCCATACATGGGTCTACATGCTAACCACTGCTCCACCACCTTTTTTGTGACGGCAAAACACAGTATGACTGAAATTAAGAAAAATTGCACTAAATCACGGGAAAATAGGGAAATTGGATTGATGCGACATGTCTCATCTAATCAATTGTAAATACCACTAATGTAAGTTAAAATAAAACCCATTAATATAGATGGCAAAAGTTCTTGGAACATTTTTTAACAAAACTAAAATCAGCTTTATATGTTATATATGCAATAAAACAGCTACCTTAAAGAATCAATCACACATATACATGATCATGTAATATGTGATATTTTCAATTCCCAATGGAATTTAATCAAGGCAAAACAGTCCAGTCCCTTAAGGTCTAAGATCCCTGGATCCCCAAAACTGATCTCAGTTCATGTAAAAGTGTCTCAGCGATTGCTTTCGAACAAAGATCCTTTGCTTGAAGGCTGCTATGTGTCAGGAGACACTCAAGAGCTGGAATAAACTTTGGACAATCATTTGGACTATTATATAATAAACTTTGGCGTATATATATATATTTTATATAATGAAAGTGGATCTGATAATAATCATCTTTCACAGATTCGAAGCATTCATGTTGGGTGCTTTACCTGGCACTCAAAGCGGGATTCTTTCATGAGTTTTTACCAGGATATGGTAAATAGATGGGATAGGTTAATTAAATAAACCAATGAAATTTTAATAGTATTGGAGAGGTTTGATGAGATTCAGACATCAGTTTCATACAGCTTTTCACTCTCATCCCATGCCGTTGTGAGGGATGTTCAACCCCATCCAAACCATGAGAGACATCTGGGACCAGAGAGAGTTTCCAAATAGTTGTGCTTTGACTTTCCTAGAAAAAATGTCTGGCAAAGAAAGCTTAGACTCTGATGGTAGCATCAATAAAGAAAAAGCTGGAATAAATACAGAAAATACAGCCCATGTTATTGTATTCTTGAAGTGAGAAGAGGATATCAGCTAAATGATGCTAAATGTGGGAACTTAAAGCCATCTGTGGACCCTCTCTACTCCTGCTCAAGGTTTGTTTTTGTGGGAATAAACAAAAGAATGTATGTGTCTGGGTTCCTACAATCATCAATTATATTTTAGAGAAGACTGGTCTTTGTATTTGGGTCTAAAATGTAGGGGTTTCACCTCCATCACTGAACTGTGGTATTAGCACCATCAAATGCATGTTAGCATGCCTGTTGCCAATAAGGGCTTGAATGTCTAGTCATGATCCAACTAGTAAAGAAGTTACTCCGCTATTCCACTCACTCCATACGGTTTGAAGAAACCAATCTTGTTGCAGCAGTGCTGGTAGAGTCACTTGTTAACAGCGTAGAAGATGCATATATTCCATTAAGGCATCTGTTTGATGCATTATAGATAAGATTCAACATCTTTTCATTAAACATGAAAAAAGGTAGGTGATCAGGGGATGTGATCTTAAAGCAAAAAGTCTGTTTTTTAAAAATTATTATTCATTCGTTTATCTGAATGCACAAAATCGACAGACTGAAAACTTGGAATGAGATTGTTTTTTTATGGAAAGTATACAGCTTCACTAGAAGAGAGAATTTTTTCTTTTAATTTTTTGCTGTTTACTTTTGTGGCCTGTAAACACACACTTTAAAAAATGTCTCTCTCTGGTTCTGGTTCTGCACAGTTGCACTGGGGAAAATAGCTGAAGCCAGAAGGAGTTTTGTGTGCAACATTAAAAACAGCATAAGGTTTACTTTTTTGTTGTGGGCTGCATCTAAACCCATAGGTCAAAAAAAGACAACAAAAAAAAATGATCAAAGGGCCGAGTCTATCGCCAATTAGTTGATAGATTCATCCAATCTTCCACCCTTACAGGATATTCTAATGATTCATAGAGGTAAAATAAAATGTAAGAATTGAAATAAAGGTAATAGGGAAAGAACTTAAGATTCAATGCCCCTTTGTGAATAGGATATCAGTACCAAGAGAAATAGGTCTTAGAAAAGCTAGTTTGATGATACTGAAAGGTATATTTTTAATCGCATAATGCATATTGTAATATAAAAGGTGTTTATAAAATTAGATCTGAGGCTATTGAAAGGAATTTTTACAGATTTTTTTTAATTAGAAATATGTAGCGCTAGATAAAAATATGCTACAAAGAAAAACATTTATTTTAAGAACTGGATAGAGAAAACAGGACTTAAGCTATGCTTAAGATTTAAAGGTGTGTAAAAACATACAAAAAAAGGTCAATAATTTACAGCCAACCCCCACCCCCTTACATGCAAAGAGAACACCTCACCTGTTCAGCCAGGCCAACAATTCCCTCTAACAACCACCTTTCAGAGACATAGACAGGTATCGAGTATTGCAGGCTAACAGAGAACCCAAACGATGGCCCCTTCCTAAGAGGTGGACCCGTTGGTCCGGTTCAATTTGCTTGTTTTCTAAGCCAAAACAAGGCTTTGTTTTTAGTCCACTCTATAAAGCCTCCAACTCAACACAATTTCTGACATTCTGAATTGAAAAGGCTTTACTGGATGGCAAGCGAAACATCTTTAAACTTGGCAACAAAGTCCAGTGGATTGTTTTTGAATGTTTGAAACCAATTGTGTTTCATTAATTAAATTAAACCGTGTGAAAACTATGCTTTTAAAAACACAATGAATGCATCTACAAAAACGTGGGAATTCACGCAACCTAAAACACGTTACAGGACATGTCAGGCCCTGTTCTGGAAGTGACATATCAGAAAGGACACAAACGGGAAGGTAGAACAAAAATGGTGGACTCAACGTGGCAACAAGGGAGGATTTTCTGCACTATACATACGTTTTTTTCCCTCATGGTAGAAGAGAAAAGCCTGAGGCGGCCATGGAAAGCTAGACAAAGGTATCAAACTGAAGGTTAGGAGCTATAAAGGTGAGCCATCAGAAAACACTATAGCTAATTGATGCTAAGTTGCTATAGTAGTTATATCAACAATAAGCTCAGTCTACAGGAATATCTTTTTTCCAAGGAACTCAGTAGTTGGCTACAAGTCTTCTGATGTGTTTTCAGCATGGTTCTGCAGTACCATATTTTCATGCTGTTCCAAGAGAGGTAACCGTTTCAACAAACTTAATGAAAATGCCCGAAAAACAATTTGAGCTCATTAGTTCTTCGGTCATTGCTGTTGCAAATGTTAGCTTATGAAGCTAGACATTTTTTGTCTTTACAGATAGAGGGCAGTGATACACCTTTATCAGGATGCAGAAAAAATTCAGGATCTGTTCTTTGACAAACACTTTGTCCTTATCCAGTAAGTTGATGACCTTTATCTAATTACAACCCACCACATCCTGCCCCTTTTTGCTGAAGTTGTGGAGTGATAACTGCCGGTAATGGTTGTCAGCAGTCACATACCTAAAACAACAGTTAGCCTTATCAGCTGTGAATAGCTGGCCCTCTGGATAATTTCTGACCCACCCGTGCAGCACTGATATCCCAAAAAGAGATACTAAAAAAGATCTGACAATGATCCATGTCGCAGAAGCTTATTTAAAAAGCAGCTGATAGTTAAGCAAAAAGGAGACACACTTTCTGTCTATTCAGCATCTTTCTGGTTAAGCTTTG
>NW_015150884.1:477395-479038 GCF_000732505.1 Cyprinodon variegatus
AATACAAAGTCAAACTTGTGTTTTTCCAGGCAGTCAACTATTGTATACACTGGAATTTTTTTTAACAAAATACGTATAGATAGTACATAACTTACCAAAAAAAAATGTAGACGGCTCAGATTAGTTGGTTTCTAATCTTTTAAAGCATGCTATTACAGAACTCTCTCACTCTTTCAAATGACTAATTTTCCGAACCATAGCAAACTTATAAACATTTCTATCTGTATATCAACAAAAACGTTGTTGCTAAAGCCCCTGTCACACCTTGACAATTTAGCCAGCGTATGCCTGACGTCTCAGAATCCTCTAAAACGCTGACATAGGCAAGTATTCATAACAAGTCCATAACTAATGTTGAACAACAACCAGTGTCCTGAGGGAAGCAGCAACACACCCCGAGGTGCCCGGCCTGCATAAACAGATTTCTTTGATCGCAGTATTAAGCTAGCTAATGTTAAACGGCCGCCAAAAAAATAAAAATAAAATAAATATAAAGGAAAAAGAAGAAGTAAGAAGGAGGGTTTGCAGTCCCAGCAGATTCAGCGTCTTGTCTGCTGGGACGTTTATTGGTCGTGGCCGTGAACGCAGGGAGGATCCATCACACAAATTTTCACGCTCAGATAACTTACCTGAAACTTATGGTCCAGATATGAGCATAGGCTGGCATATGTCGGGAAATTCTGAGCATGCTCAAAATTTCTCGACGTACTTACCGCTTGCCAGCGGGATATAGTGGGCTCATAACTTATACAAATCGTACCCATAACTTATCCAACGTATGTCAGCATTTTTGCACATCAGGCATCAGTGTTTCAAGTTCCTTTACCACCCGATTTGGTGCTTCCAGACAGTGGCTGTGTCTGAACGTCCTCCCTAACCCCTAAATCCCTAAATACTATATATAGCAGAGACTATATAGTAGAATTAATAGTGAACTTCGTTAACTGACCAGTCGAACAGATGATCACTACTTTTTGCTCCCCGTTGGTCCGCCTCCCCGCACGCTGCCTGCCCCATATTTGTTCCGAGGTATATCTGCTCGACTAGAGACCATGGATGATCACTACTTTTCAAGGTGCATTGTGGGATATTTCGAATCCACTACTTTTTCATCCACTAGACATTCGGACCCTCATGTAAATGGCGTGGGCCCTATATAGGTCCCCATTTAGTGGTTAGAGCAGACATTTGGACAAAGCCCATATCTACTTGTCGAGCATTAAAATAAATACAGACCTACAGTCAGGTAGTGCTGGGCGATATGGAAAAAATCATATATCACGATATGGACTATTTTATATCACAATAACGATATATATCGAAGTATGCCAAAATTAAGTAAGTTCTCAGCAAATCTCTGAAAAAAAATGACAAAAAATATATACTTGCTTACTTTTTCAACTTTATTTTGAAGTGACATTTATAGAACTGTCACAAATTAGAACAATAAATTGTAGCGCAGCAATATATATGCATAAGATGAGGCGAAGGTAGCGCTACAGTACCCTTCAAAGTTTTGTCAAAATCCTACAGGTATTTAAATTAAATTACCAAAATAAATAAATCAAAGTGCACTAATGTTTAGTTTCTTACTTTTCTGAGTAGAAAAGCACACATTTAGAACAAAAGTTACAAAAATAAAC
>NW_015150884.1:479823-485522 GCF_000732505.1 Cyprinodon variegatus
GGGCGAGAACAACATCCGGGGATTTGGTGCGTTCTCGATCTGGCTTTCTCGAAAATTGGAACGGTACTCGGGCTGAGGCTGATGACGTGTCACGAATACACAAGCACACGAGAACGCTCAAGAACGCATATTGAGAAACGCCCAGTTTTTCAAATTTCTGAAATCTATAACCCTGTAGTGCTAAGTTTGCATACCATAATAGCAATATAAATGATCAAAATTCAATAAACCAGGATTGAATATAACTATAAACTGTTTAAGGCATCAGCCATCCAAAAAGTGCAAACATAAAGGATACAATGTTAACGTAGAAATGTCGTTTCTGTCAAATATATAGGTTGAGTATGAGGAAGACAAGTTGGTCAACTGTATTTGGCTTAAGACATAACCTCTTACATGTGACAATGTTCCCACTCACACTGAAGGTCCGTTCAGAGGAAGAACTTGTAGCAGGAATGCATAAGTACTTCTTAGCGAGCCTAACCACTAATGGGAAGTTTAACTCATGCCGTTTCTACCATCCCAGAGGATCAGCCTCTGAATTAGGCCCAGGCGTCTGTAGACACATGGAGAGCTCCAGTTCAATGGATGGCTGAGAGCAGCTGGTGCCTTGGCCTGCAGCTCATGCCTTTTTGAAGTAGCTCTCCAAACTCTTCTTTGCTTTCTTTTTTGAATGAGGAAGGTCTGGATAAGCTGCAGCAGCTGAAGGTGAAATGGAGGTGGCTGTTTCGGCACTTTCGGGTTCCGGCATTGCCCTGTCCACCAGCTCTGCTGCAGCTCTCATCTTTTTGAACTCCAACCTCTCTTCCTTCATGTAGGCTGTCTCAAACCATGGGTCAACAAATGTCACCATGTCTAGAAGGTTGTTGGTGATACAGTCATACTTTTCATTGAGGTACTTCTGGATACCCTCTTTGATTGTTTTTGAGAGCGCTGTGTCCCCATCTTTCTGGCTGTGCATTTCATTGTTGAAGAGGTGCATTACTGGTTTCAGAAAAGACACGTTGACGTACTTCTCCCCGATAAAGCATCAATAAACTCGAACAGAGTACTCAGTGCCTTGTTCATGGACTCTAGTACCATCATATCCTGCCAGATCAGCACAAGATTTCTTGCCTAAGTCAGATAGCAAAGGAAATAGGTTACTTTAATCAGGAAGTTAATCTAGAATGCAAACATAATCAGAAGGGATCAGTGCGCAATGTCCAGTTTCCTTGTTGCACGTTCTTGTCTACTAGAAGGACGTGTGACAGAACTTTCTCCTGCTCTAGGGACCTTTTGATCATCTGGTACTGTGAACCCTATCATGTGGGGGTTTCAGTGATGAGCTGATGAGTAGGCAAACCCAGCACTGCTTGAGCCTTGGCCAAGTCACGTTTTCTCTTCCACGAGTTTGAGAATGTACTCACAACCTTTTTACAGACCCCAACTGCACATTCCACAGCCTGTTTTGCAGATGTTGTTGTGACAGCTTTCAAAGCATTTTCTGTTTAGATAAAAGAAAAATGTATGTTAATTAATAACAGAAATGTGAATTGTATGATATTTATGGATTTATTTTGTAAAATCAAATTAAATTTGCAACTCCCGTCATTCATTACGACACCCTGAGCCAGAATTACACCATTATCTGGGCGAAACTCTGTTCAATATTAATGTGTTGTTTTTAGACTAATCAAACATAAAACAGGAAAACCAAAAAAGTCCCATTTCACTAATACTATGTTGTCAGTTTAAGAATCGTTATTGTCACCACTTGTTACATGGTGTAATTATTTGAGAAAGACAACAGCTCAAAAAGTAAACAGATAACATAATACACAGAAAAAACAGACATGCTCCCTCAGTGATGCACTCATGCTCGCACTAAATTACACTTATTACACTTACCACTAGCTAGCTGTAAACTGTGACCAAAGCACTGTAGCTGTTCCCATTCATTCAGTTCCATTGCAGCGATGTTGTTAGTGGCATTATCTGTGGTGACACAGACTAGGTGGCATTCTTGCAGTCCCACTGACTCCAGTGTATCTCTCAGACCTATATGCTTTTATTTATATATAAATATTATGAATACAATAGAATAAATATGCAGCAATAGCAGAGTTATATAAATTTACTGCTAAAGTGACATACCTTGGGCTAAAATGGCTCCTGTGTGGTCATCTTGAAAGTAGGCAATCTGTAAACAGCGAGCGCAGAGGGTCCAGTCTTAACTGATGAAATGGATGGTTGCACTCATATAGGGCAGCGTCACCCAGCTCGTCCACAGGTCTGTTGTCAAGGCATAATGCACCACGCTGCAAACCTTCTCTAGTTTGGCCTGGCAAGAGTCATATAAACGAGGCAACTCCACTTGGCTGAAGTGCTTGCGACCGGGCATAAAGTACCTCGGGTCAAGGACTTTGAGCTCTCAGAAGCTCTCCTTCTCGACTTCGTACACAGGAACCATGCCTTTAGATATGTAATGCACAATGACAACTGTGATTTGTTTATGGCGCAGAGAAGTTTTCTCATATGAGGTGTATCGCGCTAACGACTCCGTTATCTTCGGCTGGCTATGGTTTTTATTTTCGCAACTTCCTCCTGCTGTTTCACAACTTGCTTTACCTTGCACTTTTTGGATGCTTATGTATTCTTTTTCATGGTTCTTCTTTAAGTGATAAAAGAGGTTTGTTGTGTTGCCCTTGGGTGAGGGAACAGTCTTGTAGCATAGTTTGTAAAAGAGCGTTGTCTGCTCAGTGTTGGACTTCTTAAAGCCAAAATGTAACCAAATCACAGACGTTAACCCTCGTTTTGGTAAAAGTGCCTTATCTTGGGTTGCCTGCATAGCTGTCCATCTGCTGCGACCACGGGTTTAATACTTCAGACTCCTGCATTTCCATCTCTCAGCTCTCATGAGCTATGTAACGTAAAGCATATTGCAAACCCACGTGTGAGTCAAAAGCTGTAAAGCAGCATCATGTTCCAAAACCACAAGATGGAGCTTGTGGATTTAAAAAAAAATGTGTTTATCACTTATGAGTTGTGTGTAGGCTACATGACTGTCATAGTCTACCTTGGGAAATATTTGCTTGAGTACGAGATAAAATGGTGATAGAAACGATAGAAAGGATACAATAGAATTAGCACTATAGACACTGTTCTATTGTTCATATATGTATCGTCCTCGGCCAGCCCTACAGTCAGGGTAGAAATTATAAGGAACAACAACTATTATCACTGACACTTAAATTGGTTGTAATAAGAACCTGATTCCAGGAGGACCGTTCGGTCCTAATTTGTTTGCAGTTCTGTGTGCTTGGCTTTTTGCATTTATACATTTTTTTAGCTTCTCTTTACTCCAGTTAGATTATGGACATTTAATGAATTGAAGACCCTCAGCTAGACCAAAACTGTTTGAAAGAGCAAAGTGACACCAGCTGATCAGCACTAGTTAACAAATCAATGCCATCAAGACCCCTTCAGACATCTGAAGGGGTCTTAATGGCATAGATTAAGGCAAATATGGGACAGAAGAAGAGACGATCGGCTAAGGTGATTGATGAAAAAAAAAAAGTATTTCTAGTTTCTCTCAGAGGACATTTCTGCTGTGAGGCTACAGCAGCAAGACATCCTGAGCTTGTAGGACAGGGGAAAGTTTCCTGCCTCGAAACCACTGAAAACCACAAGAGGATGGCTTGGAGAGCAGAGTTAGTGAGATGAAATAATACACCAGGATGAATAATGTTGATCAGTGGGCCCAATATTGAACCACCGTAGCAAGCAAGAGCCATGGCCACTGACATAGGAGGTGAGCAAAGAGATGGACGCCAACCCAACTGAGCAAGGAGTGGCTAAATTTTTTAAGTTCTAAGGAAAAGAGCCCTACAGTAGAGTCCTGCACGGGTCGAGTTTTACCAACCGGCACCCGCCCGAACACATTAGGATGACTACCGAACCCGACCCGTCACCCGCGGATATCTTCAATTCAAATCTGAACCCGACCCGACCCGTTGATATTTAACCCGCAACCCGACCCGTTAACACATCAAGTAATAGGCTATAGTACGCTGCGCTGCAGAACAGCGCCATTAACACTGCAGCAGACGTGTATGCACTGACTGTAGCCTTTTTGGAGGGAAGCCCACACTGCCGGCAGGGCTTTAAGCTACAACAAGGGTGACCCCAGTGCCTGATTAATATAACATTTCTGATGTCCATAACAACACACACGCATAAAAAAAAAATCACCAACTACCCGCCCGCACTAAAAAAATATCCGCCCGACCCCCGACCCGTTTATTTTTATTTATGTATTTTTAGCCCGCAAAAGAGCATTTTAGCGGGTGCCCCGTCGGGGACCCGCGGGTACCCGACCCGTTGCAGGACTCTACCCTACAGTGATAAGACTGAAGCCTACTCTCTCATGCCCAAGAAAAACAAACTTGACAAGAGGCATGTGTCTCATGTGTCTTTTGCTATAAACAGCAGTTTGAATTTGTATAAAATGTGCTGTAAGTCCTTGCTTCCAGCTTGGCAGCTTATACTGGCTACGTGGACTGCCCAGCAGAGATGCAGCGGGTTGCGGCGCCTTTTCAGTATCAACTAGAACCAGTGATAATACTTTGCAGGACCAGTGATAAAAGTTTGCCGGACCAGTGATAATAGTTTGCCGGACATTCGCCACCTTTGCTCTGTTGGTGTTCTCTGCAGTTCTTGTGCCTCAGAGCTTAGATGTCAATTTATGGATTTCTGCTCCAACTCTTCCCCTTTCTAATGGTCAAAAGGGATTTGGCATCTCATGTAAAGAGGAGTTAGTCCTCGTAGTACCAGTGCTGTCAAAAGAGGAGCTTTAGAAGAAAAAAGGACTGTCTGCCCCTTATTCAAATCTGGGGATTTGTTGGCCCAGTCCCAAAAGGTGTTCCCCAGACAAAGTTTCCCAAGCTCAAATTTTCAATGCACACAATTGCCTTTTCAGGGAACCAAAGGAACCACAAAAATTTTCAGTGTGCAACCATTCCAAACGTCTACGTTCTTTCCAGTAAAATCTGAATCAAATTGTTGTGTACCACAAAGTTAACAACAAATGAACGAGGCTGTACCTATTTAGTAGAGAGCAACCCTTCTTTGCCGACAATCTGGCAGGTTAGCTAACTGGTGGCATACGTTCCTCTTTAAGTCCCCTTCTTTCCCATTGATGGAAAGACTATTGCCATACACAACCGGCCAAAGTTACAGCTAACACGCAATTTACACTGCATTGCGTTGTACTCGGCTGTGAACATCACAATTGTAATACGCAGGCATTACAATTAACATGGGTACCTACACAGCATCCGCGCTACACAGTGGCAAAATTCTACTCAATTCTATTCTTGTTGTATCCTTGAGAGTCTGCAAAATATTTACAAATTTTCAAAGCAAGTGATCAAAGACAACTAGATTTGCTTTAAGATCTGGTCATAGTAATACATTTACTTCATTTCATTTACTATCAACTGGGCTACATACATGTGTATATATATATATATATATATATATATATATATTAGGGATGCACGATATAATCGGCCCCCTATCGGTATCGGCCTGTATCGGCCTTAAAACTGAATATCGGACATCGGCCACCCCACCGATATTTAACCCGATATTTGATCAGCTTTTACTTCTTCTTCCTCCAAAACGTCTTTTTTACAGACTTAAAAACTTCTTAAAAA
>NW_015150884.1:485974-493855 GCF_000732505.1 Cyprinodon variegatus
TGGATAAAAATAAAATGAATAAAAGAAAACATCAAATATATCTTTTCGACTCTTTTGTACTTACCCATTGTACACCGATCTAGTGACTCCAATTTTATGATAGTAACACTGATTACGTCCTCACGCAGAGCACACAGCAGCTAGTGATGATTTACTTTTATCTTCAATTTTTTTACAGCGGCTATGTCAAAAAACTCCAGACTCTCATCTGCCGACATCACAGTCAGGACTGGGAAGAAATGGCGAGCACAAAAGGGAGACAGCCAAGCAGAATAGAGACCGAGACAGTGTCTTAGTTGGCTCTGTGGCAGTTGGACGAGCTGCTCTAGGTAGCCACACAAAGCAACACTATGACCAAGCCTGAAGACAAGAGGAACGATAGATGGTACAAGGAGAGACTCTTGCAGAGGTGGAGAAGGAACGCCAAAGTAGGATAGTGGCAATGTGCCAGCAAGGAGCCTGGGCCAATTGGGACCATTCGTCCGCCCAGATTATCACCTGGACAGAACTATGGAGCTATGAACCAACAAGACTTAAGTTCCTGATCCAGTCAGTGTATGATGTCCTTCCAAGTCCATCTAACCCTTATACCTGGGGCCTTGCAGAAGCACCAACATAACCACTGTGCCCGGCTCATGGCTCCATGGAGCACATCCTAAGCTGCTGCCTTAAAGCGCTGGGAGAGGGAAGGTACACGTGGCGCCATAACCAGGTGCTGTACGCAGTAGCAGACATCATCTGCACTGGAATCCAGGAGTCAAAGCACCAGCCTCCTTTGAGGCACAATATCTTCATGTCAGGGCAGGAGAGATACCTGAGAGAGCAATTAAGGGCACAACTGGACTGCTAGCCAAGTCTCGGGATTGGCAGTTGCATGTAGACCTCAGAAGGCATTTAAAGTTCCCAGAGCACATTGCAAGGACGTCACTGAGGCCAGATCTGGTGTTAACATCAGACTCGACAAAGCAAGTTGTATTACTGGAGCTTACAGTCCCCTGGGAAGACAGGATGGAGGAGGCTCACGAAAGGAAGAAGGTGAAATATCTTGAGCTGATTGAGGCATGCAGAGGTTGTGGATGGAGGGCCCGCTGTTAGCCAATAGAAGTGGGCTGCAGAGGCTTCCTTAGACTGTGCATCGTGCATTCAGGCTCCTTGGCATCAGAGGGTTGCTTGAGAGAAGAGCCACCAGAAACATCAGTGAGGCTGCTGAAAGAGCCTCAAGGTGGCTGTGGATCAAGAGGGGAGACGCATGCAGTAGAGTACTGCTTGAGCAGAAATTGGGGTCTAATCAACCCCACTTGGGTCGCCCAGGCGAGGGTGTCTGAAGATCAAAGACCCGAAACAGCCTATGACCCTGGGTCCTTCACTGATGATGTGTTCATACCATACCATACCATACCAACTTTATTTATAAAGCACTTTAAAACAACCACAGTTGATACAAAGTGCTGTACAATTTAAGAACACAACATAATAAAAGTAATTTAAAAACAGTTTAAAAAACAAAAACATACAATTTAAAACTAGATCCCACGGGTGTTGAAAGCCAAGTAAAATAGATGGGTTTTAAGACGAGCTTTAAAAAGCTCAAGCTGCACTGGCTAGGTGTTTCAAAATCTAACTCAAGCATAGTGCCTTTACACACATGGCAAGGTATACGATTAATACATTTACACGTAATATCAGTATCGGCCAATACGCTCAGCCCAGGGCTTGACATTAACTTTTTTGCTCACTGCCCACTGTGGCTAGTGGTTTTCCAAAGTTACTAGCCACTCTGCATTTTCACTAGCCACTATTTTACCATGGCCTAATTTGCACAGTTGAAAGATAAATATGACCTTTTAAATTCTGATTTCTTTTGCTATCTTAAGATACGACACTTTTTCGCTTCACAACTGCCCAAATTCTCAACTACCATAGAGACAGAAACCATTGATGAAATGTGGTTGCTAAATCCATCAAAGAAAGGTCTAATTTCTAAATTGTACAACATTCTGCTGGATCTTACCCCTCTGTGGAAAAATCCAAGATGGCTTGGGAAGAAGACATAGGTCTCCCCATACCTGATGACACCTGGTCTTCTGCTCTTGGGCTGGTCAACTCATCTTCATTTTGTGCTCAGCACCGGTTGATCCAGTTTAAGGTGGTACATTGGGCCTATATTTTTAAGGCTAAGCTATCATCTACAGTATGTACCCTACAGTCAGCCCACTGTGCATCAGATATAATCTTACGGAGGCCTCTCTTTACCATATGTTCTTCTCATGTCCTCAATTAAGCAACTACTGGAAGGCAGTCTTTAATACATTATCTTGCACATTAAACACCAAACTGGAACCAAATCCAGTTGCAGCCCTATTTGGGGTCCTTGAGGGCGGAGCTGTTTCAAGTGCTACTAGAAAATATTCTATAGCCTTTGCTTTACTTTTGGCACATCGTGCAAGCTTACTCAGATGGAAAGATGCCTCCCCACCATCTCATTCACAGTGGCTGCAAGATATCATGTCTTGTCTAAAACTCGAAAAGATCAGGTACTCACTTAAACAGTCTCTTGTTACATTTGAAAATTTGTGGGGCAATTTTTTGAAAACATTTCCAGCTCTTTAATAGCTCAGACATGCTCAACTGTACCGATTCTACCTTAGGCGGGTCCTGAATGTTGTGGAGTGATGATATAGTTTTGGCAGTGATGGGTTAGGTGATGGGGAAGGGGTTATTTTGTTTGTTCTATTGTATTATATCTTTGTGCTTCATTACTTCACTTGTTTTACTGTAGTTGTCATGCTATTTTCTCTATTTGTGAATCTATATTTCTTTTACTTTAACAAACCTTTGTATGAGCAACTTGTTCAACTGGCTTCTATAAGCTTACCTTGCAACACCTTATAACTGTGCTCTGTTTTTTGTTAATGTAAAACTCAATAAAAAATATCTTGAGTAAAAAAAAAAAAAGAAAAAAAAAAAAAGAAAATATATGTTTAATATGACTATGGCATGAACTGTCCAAGGTGTGCTCTGCCTCTAGCTTGTAGGCCTGCCCTCTGGCTGGGCATTGTATCCTACTGCATTCAATCCTACTGAGTTCTGATACAAAAAAAAAACAAACAAACAAAAAAAAAAACACTCACTTGTGGTTGGTCTTGCTGTTTGAGCTTGACTTTCCTCCTATCATGGGGATTCTCCTGACTATGACAGAGGATCCTTTGGGTATGTGACCATCATCTTCCGTGAACTCTGAGGGTGAAACAGGATCAACATAATGATTAAAAACAAAACTACAAAAATGTAAGTATTAGCGGTTTAAAAAAAAAATCTGTCCTTGAGCACTGCAATTTGGGTAAAGATACAGACCAATCTGCAATACAATAAAGCCTTTCAGCTTAATGCACGGTTTATTTGTGCTCTTTGAAGCGAAGTAAGAGCAGCACAACAGAATGAAAGATGGATCCCTTGATTAAAACTGATCAACCTGGACTTTAATCTATTGTGCATAAATAGTAAAAAAAAAAAAAACAAAGACAGAGAGAAATGAATTTGTTGCATATTGCAGTAATGGAGGGCTTTAGGTGGTTAAATAAAGAATAGAGATGCAGATTATTAATTAGTCGAAAGTTGATTTTGATCTTATCAATGGAAATAATGACTAATTGATGAGCTCCATTTAAAAAAACAACTTTTCTCCTGTATCAAGGGCTGATTGTTTTTTTGTTTTTTTTCACAATATGCTGAATTTAAACAAAAGTAGTGAAATATATTTTAACAATTTATTGTGCTAGCTATATTAAATACTGACCGATTAAACCAAAAATTATGTTTTATATCATTTGAGGTCTTTCTACACCACCATTCTGATTCTCATTTTTGGGTTTGAGACTGGGAATAGGAGCACGATATCTAGTCTGGGTCTGAGCTGGCATATATTCTGAGCTCTTTCTAGACTTGATAACTTTTGGAGTGGGGCTCATCAGCTCATCAAGAGAATGCCAAGAGTGTGCGAAGTAGTAATAAAAGCAAAAGGTGGCTACTTTGAAGAACCTAGAAGACATATTTTTAGTTGTTTCACACTTTTTAAAAAAAAATTATATAATTCCACACGTGTTAATTCATAGTTTTGATGCCTTCAGTATGAATCTTTAATTTAGTCATGAAAATAAAGAAACTTTTGATCTGTACTGTGTGTGTGTATTTATATATATATAAGCAATTATGAAATAAAATTAATACATGTAAGAGTCTATAACATTACAAAAGTTGTAAATATAAATGGGACATATTGAGGCTTTTTGATGGACCATTATGGGGACTCTTGAACTAAGGGCAAGTTACGAAAGAAAATTATTTATTTTGAAAATTAACTGAATTTCTTATTTTGTTTCTGAGCAAAACTTCCTGTCATGCGCAATCGGCTCTTTGCCATCTTGTTGCATTGTGCTTCAGCAGCCGGAAGAAATATAAAACAGTTCAACATCTACCACTGAGAAATCAACGCAATCTATACAATATACTAGGGGTGGAACGGTTCACAAAATCCACGATTCGGTTCGGTTCACGGTTTTGTGGTCACGGTTTTCGGTTTGGTTCGGTATATGTTGATTGTTAGGAAAATCTACTATGTCTTGTAAAGTACAACGCGTATGTATAAACACTGTGAACGTTGAATTTAATATGACATATTGAAGATTCGCTCTAGAATCTCACAACTTCTTCCTGGTCTGTTGAAGCACCAATAGTCTGCATCCAATTATTTAATTAATTGCTCTTAGTTTTTGTATTATATACAAACTATGCTCTAATTTCTAGTTACCGGTCTGTTTTTACTATAATTTAATCTGAAAAACCGGGTCCTCTCTAAATTCTTTTTCCTGTTTGGTGCGATTGCAATTGCGGGTCTTGATCTGGACTGACCGGAGCGGAGCAAAAAAGAGCTCAGTTCCATATTTTGACGGTGAAAGACGGAGAAGACGTACGAGGACAGAGAAGTAGCGGACGTACGTGAGCAGAGCCGAGCGCTGACGGAGTATGTGAAATCTGGGGGTAAAGGAAGACAAATACACGTCGGGCTGAATGCGGCGCAGGATGCCGGACAGTGCAATGAAAATCCGGACTTTCTGCCCTAAAACCGGACATCTGGCCACCCTACTTCCAACTCCTGTTCTTTCCCACTCGCCATACCCACACAATTCTCCACAACAACTGATTTTTTTCTGCTACACCCGGCTACGCTGCTTCGCTTCTTCTTCTTCTTGTTTACTACTGGTGGTTGGCTTTGGTCGCAGTACCACCACATTCTGCTCTGGAGTGTAATCGCTTTGCCTATGAGAAAAAGGAACAGCGCATGAACCAAACGAAACACACGCGAATTGAACAGAGACAGTCGAACCGAACAGTTCGGACGGTTTTCATAAACCGTTCCATCCCTACAATATACTGCATACATTTTTTTTTTTTTGATTTAGTTTAATTGATTTAGTTTCAGTTCACGTTAAAATACCTCCTGGAACTATAAGAAGGTTTTATAAAAGTTATCTTAAGTTTTAAATGTATTTGCAATATTTTTATATCATTTTCTGTCTATATCCATGTACCTATAATATGTAAATTATGTGGTTACTTCATCGCCCCCAGCACCCCCACCCTCATAAAAAAACCCTGCCATTTCAGACGGGTCCATTGAAGACCACAAAAACAATGAAGGCTGGAAGTGATCAGCTGTGATTGAGACAGTGTAGCCTTCAGCATAACTAACGTGTAATCCACCAGCGTAACCCTGACATCATAACGCATGGACCGATGAAGCCCAAACATCCTTTTAAAACAGCATTTATTAAAATATTATTATTGATATATTATTATCATATTATTAATCAGAGGAAAACACAGATCTTAGAAAATACAAATTAATATGGCATCATTGTTATTACTGGTCTTAGAGAAAAATAACTGTAATAAACACCATATAACAAAGGTTAAGTTAAAACCTGCAAAAATTATTTGGATAAAGATAATGGGTCTTTATTTTCATTTTTAATGGGAGATGTCTGCTACAGGTCAGCGCTCCAGCATTTAGTGTTATGATGTTTTTTAGCAACACTACTAGTACTAACAGGGTTTTAAACATTTAAATTAGATAGGATCGAACTTTTCCCTTGTCTTGAGTTTGAGAACAGTCTTAAAGTCGTAGGGAAGTCATATTTAAATTTCAAATCATTGTGGCTTAAAAATATATATATAAACATACTCTTTATCAGACCATATTGTCCCAAAAGTTAGAAAATTTCTATAAAAAAAAAAAAAAATCTTGTCTTAATATCTGTGGGTTTTTTTTCATTATCTTATGCAGGCCAGTTAGTTATACGTCAGCTTGTTCACCTAAATTCGGCCAATCATATATCAACGGTCATCTGTCAAATTCTTTTGGTCATATGATCTTGATTTATATGTCGCAGCTAATATACGCAACGATTGGAATAAGAATAATTTACTTTACCATTGAATTACGTCCCAGTGTTGACAGAGATGGATGTCTGTGCTTCTGCAGGCGTAGAGCTAACAGAACTGGCAGTTTTGAGAGGCAAGGGCTCAAACATGTACGACTGTAAGCCTTCTACACCAAACCAAGCTTCTGCCGCCCTGGCGTCCTCTTCCACAACAAGTTTGTCCCCGCTTTCCTCCTCAAAAAAAAAATGTATGATGAAGGAGACTCATCAAGGACGTCCGACACAAAACTCTCCTCCCCATGCATGTTTTGCTGTCCATAGCATTCCTTGACAGTGTCATTGCTAAGAGATACTTGGTTTCAATGTAATTCCCATTGGGAACCAACTAGCAATAAGTTGCTAACTGGTTAGTAATATGCTTCTGAGGCACCGGCCACAAACAAACTTGCTTGCAAACCTTTCACCACAACAATCCCGCCCCCTTGATAATCGACCAATCAAATTCACTTTATTCACTCATCTAAAGTCGGCCACCACACGGGAGAATTCGGAACTGCATCTGTTGGAACAGCTGCTTCACTACGACTTTAAATTGCAAAATGTAACCCGGGTGTAAATCCCAGTGATTACCCGTTACATGTGTAGATAATGGATAAAGATCCCAGTGATCAAATCTGTGTAATTTTTTACTTCCATCCCCTCATTACTACACAGCAAATTGCTGTTCAGCATCAGGGTCACATGAACCACAGCCTATCAGCTAGGTATATTAGTTAGAGTAGGGGAGTATGGAAGATTAAGGCATGTTAGGAGAAGCAGAGCTGCAAGAGCTAACTACTTAGCCAAAGTGAGATGGGAAAAAAACCTGTTTGTGTGAGATACAAACTACAGAATTGGTGTTTCTCCTGCGTGGCTTAATGTTAGCTCATTAATGCCTTTGTTTGTTGTGTAGCTGCTAAATTGCTGACTATAAAAACTGACACCCAGACTAGCTTTGAAGAACCCATATGTGAACAATGAGGTGCCTTAAATATTTATTGAGCACTTGTATTGGTTTTTTTTTTTTATATTTCATGTTAACTAATCTATATAGTGCATATTTATTGGATTTTTCATGGATATGGAACTTTATATTTATTGAATATGCATATTGACTGAAAGTTATTGTTTGGGATTATTTGTCGTGCAAAGAGTGCCACTTACTGAATTTGTGTGCACACTAGAATCTTTTTATTATATATATATATTAGGGTTGTCACGATACTAAACTTTTCAACTCGATACCGATACTAAGGAAAATATTCGATACTCGATACAATTTTCAATACCACAAGAATAAAAACAAAGACTCCAAAATTCTACAGAAATATTTTCATTAATAAATAAAATACAACAAATAAATACATTAAAGGTTGTTTGCTGTGCACAATATTAAGCAAGC